>NC_136514.1:76292152-76507152 GCF_053919585.1 Euprymna scolopes
GAATGACTTAAGTGCCCTCTATTATATAAATCTCACCTGTCTGTTTGTATGTATGTATGTATGTATGTATGTATGCATGCATGCATGTATGTATGTATGTATGTCTGCCTAAAAAAAATTCGATAGAGGCGACTGATTTTCATGACATCAGTATCCTTTTGAAGCTTGACCCTTCGGACGACAAATATCGAAAAATTGGCTAAATACACTAATTCCTTTACCCTCTACTTGACACATTTCTGCACGAAAGCGTCGCTTTTTTCGTCGATATTTCGATTGCCTTAATTTTAACATTCCCCACTTTCGGTTTGGCGATGAATGCAATCGCAAATACCTCACTTTTTTTACGTACATTTCCTCCTTTGCGGTACGGGTTCGAACCTACTTGCCTACTACACCCTTTTTTTTTTTCGCTTAACACACACCTCCAAACACCCGGACAAGGCCGGGCATCATGGGTAGTTTATAATATAAATCTCACCTGTCCGTTTAAATGTATGTATCTATGTATGTTTGCATGTCTGCTTAAAATTTTCGACAGAGGCGACAGATTTTCAAGGTATAGGTATCATATTAGAGCCCGACCCTTCGGACAGAAAAATATCGAAAAATTGGCTAAAACATTAATTCCCACACCCTCAACTGGGCATTTTTCTACAGGGAAGGGTCGCTTTTTTCGCCGATATTTTCGGAAGGCATCCTCTCTTTTTTCGATTGTCGAGCCTTAATTTAAACCTACGTCAATTCCAGTTTAGCAATGGACGCAACAGCTAAGACGTCACATTTTTCACATTCTTCACCTCCATTGTGGTACGGGTTCGAGCCTCACTTCCTACTACCGCTTTTTTGTTTTTGGCTCAACACACACCTCCAAACACCCGGGCAACGCCGAGTACCAAAGCTAGTATATATATATATATATATATATATATATATATATATATATATATATATATATACTTGAAATCATATAATTTATGAGGCAATTTTATTTTACCTCACGTTTAGGGTACATGTATACGCACGCACACGCATATTAATTTGTTGCAATTCTATTTTACGTCTAAAGCAAACCAACAGTTGCTTCACGATAAAACGACCAGAAAAAATAGGGATTGCATTAGTGTCGGAAGCATCTGCTAAATGGCTGACACAAAAAGATCAAAGAGACAGAAAAACGAGAAATCTTCGTCGTTCGATTATCACCGCCAAGAAGACGCCTCGTTTCCGCAAAGCTTCAAAGTCGTTGGCGGCCATTTTATTTATTTACTTGCACTTATTTTTCTCTCCCAAAATTCATTTGTATTTAACTTCAAACAGCAAAGAAAAAAAATGGACAATGCTCAGAAATTAAACAGGAACTCGGAAAATGGAAACCGTTTGCATAAATATACACATTGACAATGTAAAATGCAGCAATCGATATATACACATACACGCACGTACACATATGCACACATAGGCACACACATTTACCTAAGTAAAATTTTTGCTTTAATATTTCTCTTTAAGACGAAAGTATTTATAATACAAATATTAGTAGAAAATAACAGTTCAGAGACTACTCAAACAGCAGAGTCTTTGCATAAACGTATTTACTTAAAGCCTAAATTTCGACACATAAGATTCTTCATCAGGAAAATGCAGGCAATATTTTGTATTTTTTCGTTTTTTACGCGATATGTTATTTAGCCGTAGTTTTTTTTTAATCTAACAGTTCAGAGACTACTCAAACTGCAGATTTTTTGCATAAATATATTTACTTAAAGCCTAAGTTTCGACACATATAAGACTCTTCATCAGGAAAATGCAGGCACTATTTTGTATTTTTTCGTTTTTTACAAGGTATGTTATTTAGCCGTAGTTTTTTTAAAAAAATCTTATGTGCGATTGAAATATTTTCTGTCCGAGGCCAGTTGCTTTGTGTTATGGTGGACACGTGGGAATAGTAGTAGTAGTCGAAGTAGTAGTAGTTTAGTTTTACAAATATTTTAATGGAATGTGTTCTGATGAACTCGTTGCACTTGTGCCCCCCTCGACCTACATATCCCCGACAAACCCGGTTAGCAACAACATCCACCCCTTTAACTGTTGAGGTCTCTAAATGTCAGAAGGCTTCCTACTTTAACGGTTTCTTCCCACGAACAGCTAAACTTTGGATTTCCCTTCCTGCTGCCTGCTTCCCTGATTGTACTGATATTCAGAAGTTTAAATGTAACGTAAATCATCATTGTATTAATCTTTCCTAGGCGTGGTCTCAAATAGTAGCCCCTTAGTGGATATATGCCCTGCCATGCGTGAACGGTTTGGTTTGGTTTGGTTGCTTTGTTTTACGGCATATCAACCCTTTTCGGGTTATTCAATGCCTAATCCAGTTATTTTGGAAATAGTATTCATGTTGCATCCAGCTATTTTGTAGAAGGTTTTTATTCTTCAAGCTCTTTGTATCTTCAATTGTTTGTTTGTTGTGTTTGGTTTGGTTGTTTATAGTTGATTTTATCGTTTTTGTTACCTGCCTTGCAGAACATGAGTTTTGCAATAGGAGAGGCAAAATAGTGATGGGACGATTCCAATATTTTTTTTCCGATTCCATACTAAATTTCCGGATTCCGATGCAATTACCGATTCAGATTCTTTATAAATCTCTAAATATTTGACTATAGTTGTATTTTTTTTTCTCTGATTACTGTAAATGGTTTTTATTCTTCAAGCTTTTTGTATCTTCAATCGCTTGTTTGTAGCGTTTGGTTTGGTTGTTTTATAGTGGATTTTATCGTTTTGTTCACTGCCCTGCAGAACATGAATGAGTTTGCAATGGGAGAGGGAAAAGTTTTACAATATTAATGTTTGGTACATTTTAAGTTAGGAAACCAGCCAGGAAGTAGGGGAGCTAGAAAGGGGAATATGAAGAAGGAAAAGAAGGAAAAGGTGAGCTGTTGTTTTTGTTTTTGGTTTTGAAGAACATAATGAGGTTTTACAAAAGGAAGTAGAAAACCAAAAACATCAAGGTTAGGTGCATTTCTTCTCAGGAAGTCAATATCTTCAGACAACACGATCTAGTAGCACCAGAAGAGTGAACAGGAGTAAAAAAAAATGTGTACGATCTTTTCAGTGATGATGTTTTTTTTAATCGATATCAGACTTCATCATCAGCACAGTGAATCGACACCAAACTCAAAGTTAAAATACATCATAACGTATATTATTGTAACGTAGTTGGCACATGTCAACACTCAAGCCAAACACGTTGTATGCAGACTGTTGCGAGGAAACAAAGGTGAGGAAAGAAATCAGATCGTTTTTTTTTAATTGAAACAACAGACGTTTATTTACAGGTACTTCCAGAATAACGTCTTGCTTCTTGTTCAAAATTCTTCTCGTACTTCAGTGTTCTTAACAAGAGTCTGCCGTGTCAAACACGTTGTACGCAGTCTTTGTCCGGCCATGTTTAGAACACGTCTTTCTATGTTGTTCTCAGACCACCTTTTCCTATCCCTTTTCTTTCCTTTTTTTATCGCTGTGACATGACCTCGCACAGAGCTCGGTAATTTGCATACGCTTGTTGTCGTACAGCTGCTGCAGCTGCTGCCATACGTGCACCTGCGCTCTGTTAACCTGTGAAGAAATTAAACATTTAAACTGCAAATGAAGAGGTAGATAGTGTGTTGCTCAAAGTAATTAAAAACTTATTACTAGTGATGGGACAATTCCAATATTTTACCCGATTCCGATACAATTACCGATTCCGTAATAAATTCCCGATTCCGATTTCGATTCTTTATAAATCTCTAAATCTTTAACTAAAGAGTTGTTATTTTCCCCGATTTCTGTAAAAAAAAAAAAACATGTTAAACATGCAGATATTTTTCTAAACATAAAATCACACTTGTGAAAGATGATCTATCGATTTTAGTTTCACTGGTATCATAAAATCTATAAATATTTATTATGTTACTATTATTACCAGCAATGGATGATTTTGCTATAAACAGAATCAAATAAAAAAGACAATCAAAAGAATCGTTTTGGCATCGGAAAATATACACCAATTTTTTCGATTCCGATACCGATTCCGATACCCCTAAATGTTTCGATTTTTCCGATTCCCGATTACGAGTCACATTAATCATATAATAACATACAGTATTTATTATTAAATTAATATATTTGAACAAATTAATAGTAATTAATAGTGGCTTCCAAAACTAAGGGACAGAATTTTAAAACCTAATATTTTTTAGAAATAACAACCGTGAATAGCTGAAATTTTGACAACTGGTAGTCGTTATAATCCATAATAACATACTAAAATCTGAATCATTTGCAAAGGATATAAAGAAAATTATAAAAATATTTATTTTCAAAATGGGAACGTCTGTATATATCTATAAAAGTGAAATTGTCTGCATGTGTGTGTACATTTCCCTACCAATCTACTCTGTCAATTTTCAGTCTACAGACTCGAGATTTGACATAACGGGTATTGAGATATAAGAAAATCTTTTTAATCGGTTTTCGGCTAAAAATATGGTTGTCAAGTGGCCAACGTGCAATGATTTGACCTTCGAAAACTCTTAAAAACTCCTCCGCCAATTTTCCGTCTATACACTTGAGATTTTAGGTTACTTGAACATCGATAAAACTTTTTTTTAATTTGATATGAGCCCAAAACAATAAATGTTAAGGAGCCAGAATTAGGGTCAAAGTTTAAAAAAAATGTCTTCTGCGGCCTCTACCAAATGACTCAGCTAATTTTTATTCTAGACATTTGAAATTTTACATAAAGTGTATTCAGACATGGGGTAGGCTTTTTAATCGTTTTTTTAGCCGAAATTTTGGCTGCCAAGAAGTCAGATTTCAAAAGATTTGATTGACCATTGCGGTCTCCAGCAAACCATTCAGACAATTTTGGCTGTAAACATTTTAAATTTTACATAAAGCTTTTTTTTATCAGTTTTGGGACGAAAAATTATCTGCCAAGGGGTCAAAGTTGAAAAGAATTAACCTCTGCAAACTCTACCAAACTCCTTCGCCAATTTTTGGTCCAAGTACTATAAATTTTAGATGTAGGTGATCTGGACATGTGTCCAACATATATATATATATATATATGTATGTGTATATATATGTATGTATATATATGTATGTATGTATGTATGTATGTATATATATATATATATATATATATATATATATATATATATATATGCACATAAAGTTATGAACAGTGAGTTGAACCCGAGCAAAGCCTGGCTGAACTGCTAGTCATTAATATAAATAGAAAAATAAAATGAAACAGAAAATATAAATACCACCTGTAGTAAATATATAAATTATAGACGTCAACTTAAACTGTTAGTACAATCTTTTCACTAATGAGCAATGTACAAGTCAAATATAAGCTCTTTTATACGCACCTGCAGTAATTTATACATAGATTTTATCACCTTGTCTGACGTTGTTTCTATTCGGATAGGGATTTTTATCCTTGGCCACTAAAATCAACAGAGGTTAGACCATTCCTATAATGACCCAGTCTTGTTGATTTTGTGGTGGGAGTTTCGTTCTGTGCAGTTCTAGGATGTCCACCAACCCAGGCCTTGCTTTCTCTCCTTGAGAAGGGGTTACTTATTGCTAATTGCTGAAGGCGACCTTACAGCAGAATGCCCGTACTCCGCAGCGCTTACTTTTCAATCCAACTGGAGAAAAAAACTAAGACCATTCTCTTTACCTTTCAATGTGTCGCTCTAATCATCTAGTAGTCAGCGATCGGGTATTTAACGAAGACAAATAAACTCTTTTCATGCGAAAAAGAAACAAGGAGACATTCGCTGAGTTACTTCAATGTTTCATTGGAGAGAATGGACTAAGGAAAAAAGAGACTAATACTATCTTCTTATTATTAACTTCTAAAACTTGACTTCGTAACATAAGAAATTAGTAACCGACAGACATCGCTAACATTAATCTTATATTATTCGATATTATTGGTGTGTCTCGTACACATGGCTTCCCGAGAGAACTGATTGTAAAACCTATGTTTCTCTCGCTCAAAACCTGACGTCATGTCATCTGTTTTGGCTCTTATCGTTGCTTTGTCACACATTTTTCATTAAACTCTGAGAACGGTCCTGTTTTATAGATTTGGGTTATCCTGACTCGCACTACAAAGTATCATTATCAAAATTTACACTAGGTATTTATTGACATGGAGAGTGAAAGCAAACTTTATCATGTTTAATATCATAGTAATATCGACAAAAATTTGAATTCATTTTTTAACAATAAAACTACTGGATTAAGTTCCGTAACTCTTCGTGAACGGTATTTAATTTCCTTCACAAGAAAGAAAATCATACATAGTTTATTGCAATTTAATGTCTGATATCCATATTCAATCTAGGTGTAACGATGAAGAAGGACGTTTTAATTTTGGGAGACATTTTCAGAAGTTACGCTTTTTTACTGTTTTTATCCAACATATTTCTGTAAAGTTTTCAGGTGCCACCTCTGTCGCAAAGTAATAAAAAAATAGAAAAAAAAACTTCAACGCCTTTTTTCTTTGAAACAACATTGATTTTCTCATTGTTACAACCGTGACATCACCCATGTGATCGCGATCTCGAACCTCATCTACGTCTCTCACGTGATCTCCAATGTTATTGCCATCTCTAATATTATCCCCTTTTTAATATCTTTATTGTTCTCCACCTATGATGTCATTTCACATTTTTGCATACAGGCGTCCGCGCATTTTCATTTCCACTTTTACGTAAACGGGCTTCTATTTTGATTTGTGTCTAATAAGGGATTTTGAGACGGGGTAGCAGGAAGATGTTCTTCACATCACACGTTAACGTCTTTAGATAAGTACACGCAGGAAGCATGAAAACTGAAAGTAGAAAGCTTTCCTGCATCTAGAGGTCACAACGGTGAAAGCGTATAATTTTGCTCCTTATCAGGTTTGTTTGAAGCATGTTTGGCGAGGGAGCACAAATACTACAAATTCATCAGCGCACAGTCACATGAAGTGCTCGTAAAACATGTAGTGGGACTCAACAGTGCAACATGGCGACGCTTATCTATATAATAATATAATCTATATACTAATATAATCTATATAATAATACGATAGCGTGTGTGTTATTTTCTGTGTCACGTTTACATCCGGGTCGTTTAATTGTTATGTACTTCCATTTCTTGTAATAAATAATTTTACTAAGAATTCTTCAGAGGTTTTAATTTCGGTTTCGATTATAGCTGATGACACTCAAGTCAATTAATTTTTGATAAATAATTTTACTGAGAATTTCTCATCATTTTGGTTTAGATTTCGATTATAGCCGAATGCACTCCAATCATTAATTTTCTTTTACAAATAATTTTACTAATAATTTCTTATTTTTGGTTTTGGTTTCGATTATAGCTGATGACACTTAAAGCATCTATTTTTTCTGAATAATTTAACCAAGAATTCTTCATAAGTTTTGGTTTCGGTTTCGATTATAGGTAATGGTGTTATACACTAGGTGTTATTATTAGAAGTACCAAATATGCGTATATAGTTTACGTACTGGCGTATATTCTGTATTGTTGTTGTTGTTCGTCTTAGGAGAGTCTTAGTGAGAGATTAGAGTCTTAGGAGTGTTCATGTGTTGAATGTTTATATGTCTTAAGATGTTCTTGTTTGTGGGTCATGTTAATACAAGAGAGCCGACGGCTTGTAATACATAATGAGAGGAGATTTGATATATAGATAGATAGACCGAGAGTTTGTGCATTTGGCATTTATACGTTTGACAGTTCTGTATGAACGGGAGTGTTTCTATAAATATTGATACACATATTTCTTACCTATTTTTGAGATAAAGTTCTTATAATATAAATGGACAATACCTTTTCTGTGGAATCACAACACGAAGACGCAGATACACAAAGATGATGACGTCCTTTATTTCCTGACCGGCTCATGATTTCGCTCCAGGAATTCAAAGTTTCTTTACATGGCTTTTTCTTCTCTAACCTTTCGCTTCCAAGGTTTGACGTCAGCAGCCGTCTCTGACCCTCCTCTCTCTCTCTCTCTCTCTCTCTCTCTCTCGGCTCCCTATCCCCGACTCTTCTCCTCTACTCCCAGACTGCATCTAAAACTCTACCTATATTGAGAACTCCTCACGTTATCGCATGATTAAACATGTGCTCATAAAGCACGTTTGACATGCGTCACGTTGCCAAACTTGACATGGCCCCGAGTTCAGTAACCTATTTCTCAATTAACCTCTTTACAAAATATGTTTACAATTTCAATTGACGATTAAATTCCTTATTTTAATTTTCACAGAAACAAATTTCATCATTACATTCTTTTTCCAATAACAGATATGTAAGCTAAACGATTGCAATTCCACCTTCCTTATTTCAATAACATTGTGTATTTATTTTAACTTATGATTAGAATTTCCAATTCCAAATCTAGCTTCGCAAGTTCGAATCCTTGACTATCCTATTTCATATTTACATTTAACTAATTCCCTATTTTTTACTTACATGAAAAGGGGACAGACCTTTAACATGTAACAATGGCACTCCAATAATCTATTGTTTAAAAATAATTTTATCAAGAAATCTTCATAAGTTTTGGTTTTGGCTTTGATTTTAGCTGATGGCACCTTAGTAATATATTTTTTATGAATAATTTTATACAAGAAGTCTTCATAAGTCTGGGTTTCGGTTTCGATTATAGCTGAGGAAGCTAAAGTTATGTATATATATATATATGTATATGTATATATATGTATATCTATCTATCTATCTATCTATCTGTCTATCTCTCTTTCTATATATATACCTATTTACTATGCCTCCCCACGGGACAGAGTTAGACACCAGGGTCGTTTTTTAACGTGGAGAAAAGGTACAAAAATAAAAATTGTCTCAGTCGTGAAGGATTTCTCCTCCACCGAAAGAGAACAAGAAATACAAGTGCAGCATCTGAAGAACAGATGGTATTTATTTGCTCCCCCACCGAGCAAATTAGGCACAAGGCCGATTTTTAATGTGAGGAGTGAAGGGAGGAGGAAGGGAAAAAGGGGACCAGCTCCCGAGAGGTGGGAAATGTGAGCTGGTTAATGGTCAGGCATGTGGGGACAACCCCACATCTGGTCTTTGCTAGTCATAGCTAGTCATAGCTTGCAGCATCTGAAGAACAGATGGTATTTATTTGCTCCCCCACCGAGCAAATTAGGCACAAGGCCAATTTTTAATGTGAGGAGTGAAGGGAGGGGGAAGGGAAAAAGGGGACCAGCTCCCGAGAGGTGGGAAATGTGAGCTGGTTAAAGGTCAGGCATGTGGGGTTGCCCCGACATCTGGTCTTTGCTAGTCATAGCTAGTCATAGCTTGCAGCATCTGAAGAACAGATGGTATTTATTTGCTCCCCCACCGAGCAAATTAGGCACAAGGCCAATTTTTAATGTGAGGAGTGAAGGGAGGGGGAAGGGAAAAAGGGGACCAGCTCCCGAGAGGTGGGAAATGTGAGCTGGTTAAAGGTCAGGCATGTGGGGTTGCCCCCACATCTGGTCTTTGCTAGTCATAGCTAGTCATAGCTTGCAGCATCTGCCGGAACAGATGCTACACTTTGATCTTGTCCCGAAGGCCAAGTGGAATAAATATATAAATATATATATATATATATATATATATATATATATATATCATCGCTTAAAATACTTGTAAAATAGCCAGAGGAATTCAACATTGCAAGATGGCGACACTTATCTATAGTAATAATTTACTAGGATCCAGGTGTTTTTTTGAGTTAATATATTTTAGGCAGGGTGTAAGAAATTGTTATTACGTAATCATCATCCTATTTCTTTTCTTGCACGTTGTGTGAAGCGCACGAGGTCATGACAAACCCCCACTTATTGAATTGGGGTTAGAAACGCCATTCAAAAAGCCGTTGTTAAGTTACCCTTATAATATCTATTTCCTTTTGTATTTTCTCAAGGGAAAGCAATGCCCTCTTTTACTTTCTTCCAAATTATTTTTCACTCGGAACTTTACGGTTATTTTCTGTATTGGAGTTGTAAATCCATAAGCGCCATGTCCTTTTGAAGTTCGTTTGCACCAAATTATCGGCGTTTCAAGCATCTTCATCTTAAACAAATGTTTTTTTAAACGATCAAAAAAACATTCTGCATCGCATCACCGCAGTGTTGCATCCCTGTCATATGAGGAACTCTGTATCAATGACGATTAGATTAGCAAGCACAGAGTTTGCCATAGGCACATTGAGTGCATGTCATGATGACCCAATTCTGCAAAACAGTACCATTCCCAAAGATACGTGACATGTAATGTTAAAGCATAAGCAGAGGTCAGATGAGTTAGACAAACAGAAGTATGGGTCGAAATGACGAATGACGTATCGTTTTTCGAGCTGAGAGCAAATCAACATTTTCAAATCAGTTGACTGTAGAAACGGGTACGTAAAACACTCGGATAATGATTCGTAGCATCAATTCCATCCACCTCATCTTTCTTTTATTTATTGCTACGTTACTGCAATGTACCCTCTCAACAAAAATACTTTCACCCACCTCACTATCACCACCCCTATCACTACCTCTTCACTGTAAAACCATCATTGATGCTGGAATATTTTCTACTTCAGTAGCTTCTCTTCCCGGACTGCTTGCGTCTGGAGTTCCTTCCCTTATTCCTATAGCCAATGTAAACCTATTCTAATAATACGAGGACCAATTCGTTTAGATTATTTAAAGGGCAGCTTATCAGGTTAACAGCTAAAGTCAAGTTGTATTGATGACACCTAGCATCAGTTCCTCTACCTCATCTTTATTACCGTAGTTGCTCTGTTACTGCATTAGTACCCCCTCAATAAAATGCCCTACCTACTCGATTATCTCCACCTCTTCCCCATATAGTTTTAAAATCAGTTATTTGTGGTAGCGGGAACAAGAGACACCGCTGATAATGCTGTGAGAAAAACTTTAAATGTCGCTAATGGCGAAATAACTTACCTAATTCTATTTGCGTGTAATTATTTGGTTTTAGTAAGAAGATAAATTAAATAATTAACCCATCCCGACTTTATTCCCACCCCTTTAGTATAAAGCTTCTTAGATGCTGGTAGTTTACTATTCTAATTGATTTTTTCACGGGCCGTCTCCCTTTAGGTTTCCTCCCTTTCTTCCAGTTTACCTGACAGTAACATCCTTGAGTCCCATATGTAAACTCATTTCGGCACCAGGGAAACGAATTCGTTTAGACAGTGACTAATCTGGTTAGAATCTAGCGTTACATTGTATTGATTACACGTGGCATCAGTTCCTTTTACCCCTGTTTCTTTTTGTTGTTGCTCTGTTTACAGCAATAGTACCTCCTCAGCAAAAAATACCCCGACTCACCCAATTATCATCATCCCTATCTTACCTCATCACTATAGAGCTTTGTAGGTATTAGAATGCTTTTTTTTTTTTAAACTCTACTGGCATTTTCCCCCGAATTGTTTGCTTTTGGACTAGCTTACATGTTCTTTGGTTCTCCGACAGTACCATACTTGGGATGCTGGACTTAAACTCGTTGCAGCACCACGGGAAATATTTTTATATTGTCTAGACGACTGCTTAGTAACTAAAGTCTCGTTGTATTGATAACATATGGTGGGATCCTTCTACCACTCCAGAAGATATCTCACTACTGATGCAATTCTCTATCTGTATAAAAGCCAAGTACGTCCAAGGATGGAAGACTGTTGCCATATCTGGGCAGGAGCTGCTAAAAACAGCATATCCTGCCTTGACAGAGTACAAAATAGACTTCGTGGCTTAGTGGGGGGGGGTGCCCTTTTCTCTACCCTGCAACCTCTCTCCCACAGAAGAGACGTTGCGAGCCTATCCTTGTTTTATCGTTATTTCCATGGCAGGTGGTCGTCTGAACTCCAATCTCTGCCCCCCCTTGCCAATCTTTCACGAAAAACACCCGTCTAGCTGAATCCACTGTGAAAAATTTCCCCCACTCTTTATCTGTGCCTAAATCAAAACGTGTATTCCATAAACAAAGCTTCTTTCTTAGAAGTGCACGCCTGTGGAACTCTGTTCCGTCTGCCTGCTTCCCACCGGACTACAACTTGGATGTCTTCAAGTCCAACGTTAACAAATTCCTAATGAACCGCCCCCTTAAGTAAAAACTTCATCAAATCTCCACACTAACGTAATGTACTTGCAATAACCCTCATCCCTGAGTGGCTTCCGGGCCTTGATAAGTGGTGATCACTGTGTAAAAAAAAACAAAAAAATACATATAGTATCAGTTCCTACTATTTCTTTCTTTTAGTTGATATTCTTTCGTAAAGCGTTTTGAATAAAAGTATCGGTTGTAAATAAGATAGCATAAAAACATTTAAGGCTTTCGATTGTTTTCGTTCTACTCAAGTATCGAGTATAATACATAATAAACGTACACCGTATATTATATGGGAAGCTTTTTACTGTAACCTTATACGAGAAATACCGTTTTTAATATGAATTTTACAAACTCACATTCGGCTTTTAATGTAACGGATGCCATTTATTATGATTAAATTAATGATAAATAGTTCTCGTGACAAATTGGAAGCACTTTTTTTTGTTAAAAACATAATCACTAAGAGACTGGTTTGCAGAACTTTCGGTATTTTTCAATTCAGTTATTTTTTTATTAAGCGTTTCCTTCTATTAGCATTGTCTTCGCCACGGCTGTTGAACTCAATCTAAACCTACACTGTAACATTCTGGGATATCTGAAGAAAGCTAACAGGTGCTATACACC
Source organism: Euprymna scolopes (assembly GCF_053919585.1). Lineage (NCBI taxonomy): Eukaryota > Metazoa > Mollusca > Cephalopoda > Sepiida > Sepiolidae > Euprymna > Euprymna scolopes. The sequence goes on from NC_136514.1 coordinate 76,304,978, forward strand.
TGAATACATATCTAACTTAGTATTCAAAAAATTGTCAATCATCTGCTACTGGCCAGGCTCAGATTGGCCTTACTTTGGTGGTCTAAGGAGAATCAGTTTGGAAAATATAAAGAACTAAGTGGACTCAATAAAAAATAGACTTTTCATTCATGACGTCTTAATTCTAGTTTTTAAATTTTAATGGAAGTTTCTACTGTTCTCTCTATTCTAGCATTATATATCAAATACTGTTTTTAAAAATAATTCTTATACATATATAAATATTTCATAGCATATAATATAGTTGTTTTATTTATTGAAGTTTCTATTTTTCTATTAAATTAAACCAGTTTTTAACATTATTTTTACACACCTACACAAAACGTATCAGATTGTGTTTATCATAGCGCTTAATATTTAATGTAAGTTTCCACATCTCTACTGATTATAACCTTCTGTGAAAATACCGCTTTTAACATTATTTTCACAGACCTACATCAGTATATTACGTTACGAGTAGTTATTAATATAAAATGCAAGTTTCCATTTCACAGATTTTATGACTTTCTGTTAAAATAACGTTTTTAACAGTATTTTTCACACCTACATCAATCTTGTTTTTATGTTACGCATAGATTTTTTTTATTATTAAATGTAAGTATTCTAACCCTTTGTAAAAGTTCCATTTTTAACCTTATTTTTACACATATTTTTTAATGGATTTTATATAGTTTTTAGTATTTCGTGGAAATTTCCACTTTGCTATTTACTAAAACGCCCAGTCTTTCTATGTTATGAATGTCAATTATAATTCTTACATAATTCAACAATAGCTATCAACGTGAAATAGACTATAAGCGGCCCCGCATGCGTCCTTTTGTCTATATGAAAGTAATGAAGAGTACAAAGTTCATCATTGCAGCCATAGTGAAAATAAGTTGGTGGACTTGTTGGGCGTGTTTGACTCGTTTCCGGTTATATGCATCGTTCAGGGTTTCCGCTTCACTCGCTTTTCTGAAGTGCACTGAGAAACCGCGATGATGGAATCGCGCGACACTCTTAAAATGAAAGAGGGTTTCGCGATGACCTGTATGTGCGAAGCAAGTAATTATGGGGGATTCATTATCACATTAATTCGGACAATGGTTTCAAGTGTCCTTGCATCAATCTCTTCCGCTTCGGAGATCAGCTTTCTTTATATTCTACTCCATTTTGAATGGCTACAAATTAATGTGTTCATCATTGTATGAGATGCTATCAGAAAATGCCAACATCTATGGCAATTATAATAAAAATATGAAAAATCTATCGCAATTATAATAAAAAATATGAAACATCTATCACAATTATAATAAAACATTTGAAAAACCTATCCCAATTAAAATAAAAAAAATATGACATTCTATCGCAATTATAATAAAAAATATGAAAAATCTATCCCAATTAAAATAAATAAATTGAAAAATCTATCGCAATTATATAAAAAAATATGAATTATCTATCGGAATTATAATAAAAAATATGAATTATCTATCGGAATTCTAACAAAAGATTTGAAAAATCTATCGACATTATAATAAAAAATATGAAAAATCTATCCCAATTAAAATAAAAAATTTGAAAAATCTATCGCAATTATATAAAAAAATATGAATTATCTATCGGAATTATAATAAAAAATATGAAAAATCTATCGGAATTATAATAAATAATATGAAAAATCTATCGCAATGCTAACAAAAGATTTGAAAAATCTATCGACATTATAATAAAAAATATGAAAAATCTTTCGCAATTATAATAAAAAATATGAAAAATCTATCGCGATTATAGTAAAAAATTTGAAAATCTATCGGAATTATGATAAAAAATATAAAAAATCTATCGCAATTATAATAAAAAATTTGAAAAATATATCGCAATTATAATAAAAAATTTGAACAATCTATCGCAATTATAATAAAAAATATAAAAAAATCTATCGAAATTATAATAACAAATTTGAAAAATCTATCGCAATTATAATAAAAAATATGAAATATCTATCGCTATTATAATAAAAAATATGAAAAATCTATCACAACTATAATATAAAATTTGAAAAAACTATCGCAATTATTATAACAAAAATTAAAAATCTATCGAAATAATAATAAAAAATATGAAAAATCTATCGCAATTATAATACAAAATACAAAGAGACGGCGGACGGAACACTATGGCAAAACGTTCAGTATTTTTTCTATAAAAACTAATCCAAAATGTTTTTTTTGTTACCTTGTTTTTAAACTTGTTTTTCGTGTTTTATTTATGTATTTTGTCTGTATTCTCCTGTCTTATCCGTCACCCCCCATGCCACAAAGTAAACGATAAAAACAAACAAAATGCCGGAAACTAACGATAAAAAATGCCGGAAATTATTCTCTATTAGAGTAGATAAAGTTTGGACCTCATAAAAAAAGTTAGAACTTTTTTAACAATAAAAAAATATTTTACACATCTGAACGTAACGACTTTCATTCTAACAATAGATAGGCACTCGACCAAGTTATCCGGAAACAGAAATCTTCTAACGCTCTAGATAGACATGATGATACATGATGATATGCCAGCTACCAGTTGACAAAATGTCGGCGGACGGAACACTATGGCAAAACGTTAAGTATTTTTTTCTTTAAAAACTTATCCTAAATATTTTTGTTACCTTGTTTTCACACTTGTTTTTCGTGTTTTATTTATGTATTTCGTCTGTATTCTCCTGTCTTATCCGTCGCACCCATGCCACAAAGTAAACGATAAAAACAAACAAAATGCCGATAACTAACGATAAAAAAATGCCGGAAATTATTCTCTATTAGAGTAGATAAAGTTAGGACCTTATAAAAAAAAGTTAGAACATTTTTAACAATAAAAAAAATGTAAATTAAGTATTTTACACATCTGAACGTAACGACTTTTACTCTATAAATAGATAGGCACTCGACCAAGTTATCCGGAAATAGAAATCTTCTAAGGCTCTAGAAAGACATGATTATACATGATGATATGCCAGCTACTAGTTGACAAAAAGACGGCGGACGGAACACTATTGCAAAACGTTACGTATTTTTTCTTGAAAAACTAATCCTAAATATTTTTTGTTACCTTGTTGTCAAACTTGTTTTTCGTGTTTTATTTATGTATTTCGTCTGTATTCTCCTGTCTTATCCGTCACCCCCATGCTACAAAGTAAACGATAAAAACAAAAAAAATGCCGGAAACTAACGATAAAAAATGCCAGAAATTATTCTCTATTAGAGTAGATAAAGTTCGGACTTTATAAAAAAAAGTTAGAACATTTTAACAATAAAAAAAATGTAAACTAAATATTTTACACATCCGAACGTAACGACTTTTTCTCTATAAATAGATAGGCACTCGACAAAGTTATCCGGAAAAAGAAATCCTCTTAGGATCTAGAAAGACATGATGATATGCCAGCTACCAGTTGACAAAAAGTCGGCGGACGGAACACTATGGCAGAACGTTAAGTATTTTTTTATTTAAAAACTTATCGTAAATGTTCTTTTTATGTTAACTGGCAACAAAATGCCGGAAACTAACGATAAGAAATGCCGGAAATTATTCTCTATTAGAGTAGATAAAGTTAGGACCTTATATAAAAAAGTTAGAACATTTTTAACAATAAAAAAAATGTAAATTAAATATTTTACACATCTGAACGTAACGACATTTACTCTATAAATAGATAGGCACTAGACAAAGTTATCCGGAAATAGAAATCTTCTAAGGCTCTAGAAAGACCTGATGATACATGATGATATGCCAGCTACCAGTTGACAAAAAGACGGCGGACGGAACACTATGGCAGAACGTTAAGTTTTTTTTATTTAAAAACTAATCCTAAATATTTTTTGTTACCTTGTTGTCAAACTTGTTTTTCGTGTTTTATTTATGTATTTCGTCTGTATTCTCCTGTGTTATCCGTCACCCCCATGCTAGAAAGTAAACGATAAAAACAAACAAAATGCCGGAAACTAACGATAAAAAATGCCAGAAATTATTCTCTATTAGAGTAGATAAAGTTCGGACTTTATAAAAAAAAAGTTAGAACTTTTTTAACAATAAAAAAATGTAAATTAAATATTTTACACATCCGAACGTAACGACTTTTATTCTATAAATAGATAGGCACTCGACCAAGTTATCCGGAAAAAGAAATCCTCTTAGGATCTAGAAAGACATGATGATATGGCAGCTACCAGTTGACAAAAAGTCGGCGGACGGAACACTATGGCAGAACGTTAAGTATTTTTTTCTTTAAAAACTTATCCTTAATGTTTTTTTTATGTTACCTTGTTTTTAAACTTGTTTTTCGTGTTTTATTTATGTATTTTGTCTGTATTCTCCTGTCTTATCCGTCACCCCCCATGCTACAAAGTAAACGATAAAAACAAACAAAATGCCGGAAACTAACGATAAAAAAATGCTCGAAATTATTCTCTATTAGAATAGATAAAGTTTGGACCTCATAAAAAAAGATAGAACTTTTTTTAACAGTAAAAAATGTAAATTAAATATTTTACACATCTGAACGTAACGACTTTTATTCTATAAATAGATAGGTACTCGACCAAGTTATCCGAAAATATACATCTTCTTAGGCTCTAGAAAGACATGATGATACATGATGATATGCAAGCTACCAGTTGACAAAAAGTCGGCGGACGGAACAGTATGGCAAAACGTTAAGTATTTTTTCTTTAAAAACTTATCCTAAATATTTTTTGTTACCTTTTTTTCAAACTTGTTTTTCGCGTTGATATGCCAGCTACCAGGTGTACAAAAAGACGGCGGACGGAACACTGTGGCAAAATGTTAAGTATTTTTTATTTAAAAACTAATCCTAAATGTTATGTTATGTTACCTAGTTTTTAAACTTGTTTTTCGTGTTTTATTTATGTATTTCGTCTGTATTCTCCTGTCTTATCCGTCACCCCCATGCCACAAAGTAAACGATAAAAACAAACAAAATGTCGGAAACTAACGATAAAAAATGCCGGAAATTATTCTCTATTAGAGTAGATAAAGTTAGGACCTTACAAAAAAAAGTTAGAACTTTTTTAACAATAAAAAAATGTAAATTAAATATTTTACACATCTGAACGTAACGACTTTTACTCTATAAATAGATAGGCACTCGACCAAGTTATCCGGAAACAGAAATCTGCTAAGGCTCTAGAAAGACATGATGATACATGATGATATGCAAGCTACCAGTTGACAAAAAGACGGCGGACGGAACACTATGGTAGAACGTTAAGTATTTTTTTATTTAAAAACTTATCCTAAATATTTTTGTTACCTTGTTTTCAAACTTGTTTTTCGTGTTTTATTTATGTATTTTGTCTATATTCTCCTGTCTTATCCGTCACCCCCATGCTACAAATTAAACGATAAAAACAAACAAAATGCCGGAAACTAACGATAAAAAAATGCCGGAAATTATTCTCTATTAGAGTAGATAAAGTTCGGACTTTATAAAAAAAAAGTTAGAACTTTTTTAACAATAACAAAATGTAAATTAAATATTTTACACATCCGAACGTAATGACTTTTATTCTATAAATATATAGGCACTCGACCAAGTTATCTGCAAATAGAAATCTTCTTAGGCTCGAGAAAGACATGATGATATGCCAGCTACCAGTTGACAAAAAAGCCGGCGGACGGAACACTATAGCAAAATGTTAAGTATTTTTTTCTTTAAAAACTAATCCTAAATGTAATTTTATGTTACCTTGTTTTTAAACTTGTTTTTCGTGTTTTATTTATGTATTGTGTCAGTATTCTCCTCTCTTATCCGTCACCCCCATGCTACAAAGTAAACGATAAAAACAAACAAAATACCGGAAACTAACGATAAAAAAATGCCAGAAATTATTCTCTATTAGAGTAGATAAAGTTCGGACTTTATAAAAAAAAGTTAGAACTTTTTTAACAATAAAAAAATGTAAATTAAATATTTTACACATCCGAACGTATGACTTTTATTCTATAAATAGATAGGCACTCGACCAAGTTATCCGGAAATAGAAATCTTCTTAGGATCAAGAAAGACATGATGATATTCCAGCTACCAGTTGACAAAAAGACGGCGGACGGAACACTATGGCAGAACGTTAAGTATTTTTTTATTTAAAAACTTATCCTAAATGTTTTTATGTTACCTTGTTTTTAAACTTGTTTTTCGTGTTTTATTTATGTATTTTGTCTGTATTCTCCAGTCTTATCCGTCACCCCCATGCTACAAAGTAAACGATAAAAACAAACAAAATGCCGAAAACTAACGATAAAAAAATGCCGGAAATTATTCTCTATTAGAGTAGATAAACTTAGGACTTTATTGAAGTAGTATACTTTATACATACTATTAGTTCCAGCTTGCCTGTATTGAAAAAGCTTGCTTCCTTGCTGGCCAATCAAACCATCTAATATAGTTAGCCTAATGTTCAAGTACATTCGGAATATAATACAGTGCAAAGAAACAGTTACTCATGAAAACGAACCTCCTAAAGTAAAACCTTGAATAATTATCTAAACTCGAATGTAAATTAATATTAAGCCGACTTTACAAATTGATAATAGTTAATTATTGGATTTTAATTAATTATAAGGTGAAACTCTAATGATTCAAACTCGATGGATAATGACAAACTTCCACCCATTAATATGGGAGGGGAGATTATCATCAAGTGTCCTGAATTATTAACTTACCACCGGACTTACTAATTAGATATAAATAAGTCACTTGTACCCATTCCTCTCCTCCCCCTCTTTTTAATGGAGAGTAGATAATACAGTGTATATGTTATCGGCAGCTCCAGTAACTCTCGCTTCTCCTATTTTGTCATTAAGTCCTAATTCAATGAGTTATTTTTCTGACAAAGGGTGAAGAAAAAGCTGCTTAAAGGTCGGTAGGACTTGGTGACCAGTAGTCTGAGATGTCGGAAATTTTTCAGTCTCTGTCTGTCCTTGCGGCGATGTCACTGGTAAGGGTGCTGGAGGTAAACGTTTTGTCTGGGCTGACGTTATCCGCCTGATAGTCAGGGACCCGAACCTTGGATTAACCACTAAGGAGGCCGTCCTATCAGAAGGCGCAAAGTACTGGGACTGCTGTATTGCCATTTGGTGAATGGATTCTGGACCATGCAGTAGTCGCTGGTGGGGTCTCTCGATGCCATACTAGTGGGTAATTGTTACGGCTTTACCTTATCATGTGCTACAAAAAAATTCCTGTCTTGTTCTCTCTTACTTTCCCTCTCTGTACTGCTCTAACCAAGTATGCTGACCTGTTCCACAAATCCCAAAACCTCAACATGAAATATCTCCAGAATAAAAACTTGATTAAACCTAGAACCCCATCTTCCAACGTAGACCCCTACTACCAGGTCTCCTTCTCCAACATCAGGGGTCTACGTTCCAACCTTCCAGAGGTTGAAACCCAATTACAGGAGACGAAACCGGACATATTATTTCTAAGTGAAACTGGAATAGGGCCGACCACTTCCCTAGATAAGTTCATAATTAACGGATACTCTAATTTAACGGCTAAATCTGACCCCCAAGGTCGCCATGGGCACGGAATATGTGCCTACATTAAGTATGGCTTCCCGTGTGGCAGGGATATCTCTATAGAAGATCCTAATTCACCCTAAATGTGCTTTAGGGTTGCACTTTCTAACACCACTGCATTTATATTTGCCCTCTATAGGCCCCACAACAGAGGAATTACTATCTTTAAGAGCATATCTGAGAAAATTGACCACATACTGTCTTCACATCCCTCGGCTAACATCCACATTTGTGGTGACTTCAACGTCCATAACGTGAAATGGCTGATCCATTCAAATAAGACAGATGATGAGGGGAGGTTTTGTCATGATTTTGCCATTGCTTATGACCTCACTCAGATTGTTCGCGAACCCACCCGTGTGCCCGATACACCCGGTCAATATGCAAGCCTCTTAGACCTTTTTCTCTCAACTTCCCCTGAGCTATGTTCATGTTCCATTCATTCTCCTCTAGGATCCTCCGACCACTCCGTCGTATCAGTTAAGATAAAAACGAAATGTAAGAAGCCCCCAGACGTACCTCTCCACAGTACTGTATACCGATACTCTATGACTAACTGGGATAGCTTCCGTACATTCATATCTGATTTACCTCTGCACTCCATGTTTAAAAAGGAAGTGTCCTCTATAGTATCAGATCTGGCCGAATGGTTAATTGTAGGCATAGACCAATTCATACCATCCAAAATATTCCAACAAAAACCTAACAGCCAGCCATGGTTCTCCCCAGAATGTGCTGCTGCTACCAGCGTAATAGATGCACTGAGACTAAAGCTGCTTTCAGGACTGCCAGCAACCACTGTAAAAGAGTAATAAAAAATGCAAGAGAGCTATATGCCCAGTCTGTTAAATCCAAGGTAGCTGATCAGCGGCTTGGTTCCCACCATTTTTTGCAAATAACAAATAGGATCCTGAACAGACATGTGCGTTCTATCCCAACCATTATCAATGGACCAGAGTTCATCTCGTCAGCGTCAGACAAGGCCAAACTATTTGCAAAGAACTTTGCAGCTAATTCAACCCTATGCGACGAAGGCCATCAACTCCCCGTATTTCTTCCTATAACAGACAACGTGCTATGCAACATACAAATATCTATGCGTGAGGTAGCCAAGCTAATCAAGAACCTTGATTCCAGTAAAGCAACTGGCCCTGACGGCATTCCAATTATAGTGCTGAAAAAGCTTCAACCAGAACTTGCCCTCATACTTACAAAACTGTTTAAGCATTGCCTTAAGGAGAAGTGCTTCCCAAAGCACTGGAAAACCTCATCAGTATTAAGAATTCAGGTGATAAGTAGTCTCCCTCTCGGTACAGACCAATAAGTCTCCTGTGTGTCATGAGTAAGTTGCTGGAATCCATATTAATTAGAGAAGTAGTCAACCACCTCAGCAGAAATAGCCTTCTTAGTAACGTGCAATATGGTTTCTGTTCTGCCAGATCTACAGCAGATGTGCTAACAGTTATATCTCATAGGATCAGTGAATCTCTCGACAAAGGCTTCCTTTCTAGGGCAATTGCTCTTGACATATCAAAGGCCTTCGATAAGGTATGGCATAAGGGCCTACTTCATAAGATTTCCAGCTACGGTATAACTGGAAATGTTTTCTTAATCATTAAATCATTTCTCTCTGATATGCTCATAAAAGTAGTGGTTGATGGGCAGAAGTCGGAGGCCCACAGTATTAATGCTGGAGTCCCTCAGGGGTTCATCCTGGGCCCAACTCTCTTCCTGATCTACATCAATGATCTCCCAAAACACATACTTAAATCTATGCTGATGACAAAAAAAAAAAAAAAGCTTCAACCAGAACTACGAAACTATTTAAGCCCTGCCTTAAGGAGAAGTGCTTTCCGACTCCCTGGAAGACCTCATCAGTTTGCCCTGTATTTAAGAATTCAGGTGATAAGTCATCTCCCTCTCAGTACAGACCAATAAGTCTCCTGTGTGTTATGAGTAAGTTGCTGGAATCCATATTAAATAGAGAAATAGTCATCCACCTCAGCAGGAATAACCTTCTTAGTGACACATAATATGGTTTCCGCTCTGCAAGATCTACCGCATATGTGCTGACAGTTATATCCCACAGGATTAGTGAATCTCTTGACAAAGACTTCCTTTCTAGGGCAATTGCTCTTGACATATCAAAGGCCTTCGACAAGGTATGGCATAAGGGTCTACTTCACAAGATTTCCAGCTACGGTGTAACTGGAAATGTTTTCTCAATCATTAAATCATTTCTCTCCGATAGGCTCATAAGAGTAGTGGTAGATGGACAAAAATCGGAGGCCTGCAATATAAATGCTGGAGTCCCTCAGGGGGCAATCCTAGGCCAACTCTCTTCCTGATCTACATCAATGACCTCCCTAAACACATACTTAAATCATTCGTTGACATCTATGCTGATGACACGACAATCTACGGCAACACATCAAAGGCTGTAAATGACAAAGTTCTCTCTGATTCTCTCTCCTCTGATCGAGCACGTGGTTCAGTGGGGGAAGATGTGGCTGGTTACCTTTAATGCATCCAAAACCAAACTCCTATCCTTACATCATCAACGCTCTGATCCCCATCTGACATCAATTGTGATGGATGGCTCTCGTCTGGGAGAGGCCCCGTGTTTTGACAAGCTTCTGGGTTTGACCTTTACTCCTGATCTGAAATGGAACACGTACATCAAGTCTGTTGCCATGGTCGCTGGAAAGATGGTGGGATCCTTCTACCGTTCCAGAAGATATCTCACTACTGATGCAATTTTCTATCTATATAAAAGCCAAGTACGTCAAAGGTTTGAATACTGTTGCCATATCTGGGCAGGAGCTGCTAAAAACAGCCTATTCTGCCTTTACAGAGTACAAAATAGACTTCGTGGCTTAGTGGGGGATGTCCTTTTCTCTGCTCTGCAACCTCCTCCCACAGAAGAGACGTTGCGAGCCTATCCTTGTTTTATCGTTATTTCCATGGCAGGTGCTCGTCTGAACACCAATATCTGGTCCCCCGTCGCCAATCTTTCACGAAAAACACCCGTCTAGCTGAATCCACTGTGAAAAATTTCCCCCACTCTATATCTGTGCCTAAATCAAAACGCGGATTCCATAAACAAAGCTTCTTTCTTAGAACTGCACGCCTGTGGAACTCTGTTCAGTCTGCCTGCGTCCCACCGGACTACAACTTGGATGTCTTCAAGTCCAATGTAAACAAATTCCTAATGAACAACCCCCTTCAGTAAAAACTTCATCAAATCTCCACACTAGCGTAATGTACTTGCAATAACCCTTATCCCTGAGTGGCTTCCGGGCCTTGATAAATGGTGATTACTGCGTAAAAAAAAATAAAATTCTATCGCAATTATAATAAAACATATGAACAATCTATCAAAATTATAATAAAAATATGAAAAATCTATCGAAATGGTAATACAAAATAAAAAAAATACATCGCAATTATAATAAAGGATGTACAAAATCTATCGCAATTATGATAAAAAATATGAAAAATGTATCGAAATTATAAAAAATATATAAAAAATCTATCGCAATTATAATAAAAAATATGAAAAATCTATCGCAATAATAATACAAAAAATGAAAAATCTATCAGAATTATAATAAAAATATGAAAAATCCACCGGAATTATTATAAATAATATGAAAAATCTACCGCAATTATAATAAACAATATGGAAAATCTATCGAAATTATGATAAGAAATATAAAAATCTATCGAAATTATAATAAAAAATTTGAACAATCTATCGGAATTATATTAAAAAATATAAATCTACCGAAGTTATAATAAAAAATATGAGAAATCTATCGCAATTATTATAAAAAATATATACAATGTATCTGAATTATAATATAAAATATACAAATTATATAAAAAAATATAAATCTATCGGAATTATAATAAAGCATTTGAAAAATCTATCGCAATTATAATAAAAAATATGAAAACTCTACCGGAATTATAACAAAAATTATGAAAAATCTATCGCAATTATAACACAAAAAATGAAAAATCTATCGCAATTATAATAAAAATTATAAAAAATCTATCGCAATTATAATAAGAATTATGAAAAATCTATCGCAATTATAATAAAAAATATGAGACATCTATCGCATTTATAATGAAAAATATAAAACATCTATCGCAATTATAATAAAAATTATGAAAAATCTATCGAAATTATAATAAAAAATATGAAACATCTATCGCAATTATAACAAAAAATGTAAAAAATCTATCGGAATTATAATAAAAAATATGAAAAATCTATCGCAATTATAATAAAAAATATGAAAAATCTATCGCAATTATAATAAAAAATATAAAAAATCTATCGCAATTATAATAAAAAATACAAAAAATCTATCGTAATTATAATAAAAAATATGAAAAATCTACCGCAATTACAATACAAAATTTGAACAATCTATCGAAATTATAATACAAAATAAAAAAAATCTATCGCAATTATAATAAAAAATATGAAAAATCTATCGGAATTATAACAAAAAATATAAAAAATCTATCACAATTATAAGAAAAAATATAAAAAATCTATCGCAATTATAATTAAAAATATGAAAAATCTACCGCAATTATAATACAAAATTTGAACAATCTATCGGAATTATAATAAAAAATATAAAAAATCTATCGCAATTATAATAAAAAATATGAAAAATCTATCGGAATCATACCAAAAAATATAAAAAATCTATACGAATTATAATAAAAAATATTAAAAATCTATCGCAATTACAATAAAAAATAAAAAAAATCTATCGCAATTATAATAACAAATATAAAAAATCTATCGCAATTATAATAAAAAATATGAAAAATCTATCGAAATTATAATAAAAAATATGATAAATCTATCGAAATTGTAATAAAAAATATAAAAAATCTATCGCAATTATAATATAAAATATGAAAAATCTATCGCAATTATAATAAAAAATATGAAAAATCTATCGCAATTATGATAAAAAATATAAACAAATCTATCGCAATTATAATAAAAAATATAAAAAATCTATCGCAATTATAATAAAAAATATAAAAAATCTATCGCAATTATAATAAAAAATATAAAAAATCTATCGCAATTATAATAACAAATATGAAAAATCTATCGTAATTATAATAAAAAATATAAAAAATCTATCGCAATTATAATATAAAATATGAAAAATCTATCGAAATTATAATAAAAAATATGAAACATCTATCGTAATTATAATAAAAAATATAAAAGATCTATAGCAATTATAATAAAAAATATAAAAAGCTATACGAATTATAATAAAAAATATTAAAAATCTATCGCAAGTATAATAAAAAATATGAAACATCTATCGCAATTATAATAAAAAATATAAAAAATCTATCGCAATTATAATAAAAAATATGAACAATCTATCGGAATTGTAATAAAGAATTAGAAAAATGTATCGGACTAATAATAAAAAAATAAACAATCTATCGGAATTATTATAAAAAATATGAAAAATCTATCGCAATTATTATAAAAATTATAAAAAATCTATCGCAATTATAATAAAAAATATAAAAAATCTATCGCAATTATAATAAAAAATATGAAAAATCTATCGAAATTATAATAAAAATTATGAAAAATCTATCGAAATTATAATAAAAAATACAAAAAATCTATCGCAATTATAATAAAAAATATGAAAAATGTATCGGAATTATAATAAAAAATATGAGAAATCTATCGAAATTATAAAAAAAATATTAAAAATCTATCGCAATTATAATAAAAAATATTAAAAATCTATCGAAATTATAATTAGAAATATGAAAAATCTATCGCAATTATAATAAAAACTATGAAAAATCTATCGGAATTATGATAAAAAATATGAAAAATGTATCGGAATTATAATAAAAATACAACAAATCTATCGGAATTATAATAAAAATATGAAAAATCTATCGCAATTATAATTAGAAATATGAAAAATCTATCGCAATTATAATTAATAATATGAAACATCTATCGCAATTATATTAAAAAATATAAAAAATCTATCGAAATTATAATAAAAAATATAAAAAATCTATCGAAATAATAATTAAAAAATATAAAAAATCTATTGCAATTATAATAAAAATATGAAAAATCTATCGCAATTATAATTAAAAATATGAAACATCTATCGCAATTATAATAAAAAACATAAAAAAATCTATCGCAATTATAATTAAACATATAAAAAATCTATCGACATTATAATAAAAAATATAAAAAATCTATCGGAATTAAAACAAAAAATATGAAAAATCTATCGCAATTATAATTAAAAATATGAAACATCTATCGCAATTATAATAAAAAATATAAAAAATCTATCGCAATTGTAATAAAATATATAAAATATCTATCGGAATTATAATAAAAAATATGAAAAATCTATCGGAATTAAAATAAAAAATATAAAAAATCTATCGCAATTATAATAAAAAATATGAAAAATCTATCGGAATTATAATTAAAAATATGAAAAATCTATCGCAATTATAATTAAAAATATGAAAAATCTATCGCAATTATAATTAAAAATATGAAAAATCGATCGCAATTATAATTAAAAATATGAAACATCTATCGCAATTATAATAAAAAATATAAAAAATCTATCGCAATTATAATAAAAAATATAAAAAATCTATCGGAATTATAATTAAAAATATGAAAAATGTATCGGAATTATAATTAAAAATTTGAAAAATCTATCGCAATTATAATTAAAAATATGAAAAATCTATCGCAATTATAATAAAAAATATGAAAAATCTGTCGCAATTATAATTAAAAATATTAAAAAATCTATCGCAATTATAATTAAAAATATGAAACATCTATCGCAATTATAATAAAAAATATAAAAAATCTATCGCAATTCTAATAAAAAATATAAAAAATCTATCGGAATTATAATAGAAATATAAAAAATCTATCGGAATTATAATTAAAAATATGAAAAATGTATCGCAATTATAATTAAAAATATGAAACATCTATCGCAATTATAATAAAAAATATAAAAAATCTATCACAATTATAATAAAAAATATAAAAATCTATCGCAATTATAATAAAAAATATGAAAAATCTATCGAAATTGTAATAAAAAATATAAAACATCTATCGCAATTATAATTAAAAATATGAAACATCTATCGCAATTATAATAAAAAATATAAAAAATCTATCGCAATCATAATAAAAAATATAAAAAATCTATCGACATTATAATAAAAAATCTATCGGAATTAAAACAAAAAATATGAAAAATCTATCGCAATTATAATTAAAAATATGAAACATCTATCGCAATTATAATAAAAAATATAAAAAATCTATCGCAATTATAATAAAAAAATATAAAAATCTATCGAAATTATAATAAAAAATATAAAAAATCTATCGGAATTATAATAAAAAATATGAAAAATCTATCGCAATTATAATTAAAAATATGAAACATCTATCGCAATTATAATAAAAAATATAAAAAATCTATCGCAATTATAATAAAAAATATGAAAAATCTATCGGAATTATGATAAAAAATATGAAAAATGTATCGGAATTATAATAAAAATACAACAAATTTATCGGAATTATAATAAAAATATGAAAAATCTATCGCAATTATAATTAATAATATGAAACATCTATCGCAATTGTATTAAAAAATATAAAAAATCTATCGAAATTATAATAAAAAATATAAAAAATCTATCGAAATTATAATAAAAAATATAAAAAATCTATTGCAATTATAATAAAAAATATGAAAAATCTATCGCAATTATGATTAAAAATATGAAACATCTATCGCAATTATAATAAAAAACATAAAAAATCTATCGCAATTATAATTAAACATATAAAAATCTATCGCAATTATAATAAAAAATATAAAAAATCTATCGGAATTAAAACAAAAAATATGAAAAATCTATCGCAATTATAATTAAAAATATGAAACATCTATCGCAATTATAATAAAAAATATAAAAAATCTATCGCAATTATAATAAAAAAAATATAAAAATCTATCGAAATTATAATAAACAATATAAAAAATCTATCGGAATTATAATAAAAAATATGAAAAATCTATCGCAATTATAATTAAAAATATGAAACATCTATCGCAATTATAATAAAAAATATAAAAAATCTATCGCAATTGTAATAAAATATATAAAATATCTATCGGAATTATAATAAAAAATATGAAAAATCTATCGGAATTAAAATAAAAAATATAAAAAATCTATCGCAATTATAATAAAAAATATGAAAAATCTATCGGAATTATAATTAAAAATATGAAAAATCTATCGCAATTATAATTAAAAATATGAAAAATCTATCGCAATTATAATTAAAAATATGAAAAATCGATCGCAATTATAATTAAAAATATGAAACATCTATCGCAATTATAATAAAAAATATTAAAAATCTATCGCAATTATAATAAAAAATATAAAAAATCTATCGGAATTATAATAAAAAATATGAAAAATGTATCGGAATTATAATTAAAAATATGAAAAATCTATCGCAATTATAATTAAAAATATGAAAAATCTATCGCAATTATAATAAAAAATATAAAAAATCTATCGCAATTATAATAAAAAATATGAAAAATCTGTCGCAATTATAATTAAAAATATTAAAAAATCTATCGCAATTATAATTAAAAATATTAAACATCTATCGACATTATAATAAAAAATCTATCGGAATTAAAACAAAAAATATGAAAAATCTATCGCAATTATAATTAAAAATATGAAACATCTATCGCAATTATAATAAAAAATATAAAAAATCTATCGCAATTATAATAAAAAAATATAAAAATCTATCGAAATTATAATAAAAAATATAAAAAATCTATCGGAATTATAATAAAAAATATGAAAAATCTATCGCAATTATAATTAAAAATATGAAACATCTATCGCAATTATAATAAAAAATATAAAAAATCTATCGCAATTGTAATAAAAAATATAAAATATCTATCGGAATTATAATAAAAAATATAAAAAATCTATCGGAATTATAATAAAAAATATAAAAAATCTATCGCAATTATAATAAAAAATATGAAAAATCTATCGCAATAATAATTACAAATATGAAAAATCTATCGCAATTATAATTAAAAATATGAAACATCTATCGCAATTATAATAAAAAATATGAAAAATCGATCGCAATTATAATTAAAAATATGAAACATCTATCGCAATTATAAAAAAAAATATTAAAAATCTATCGCAATTATAATAAAAAATATAAAAAATCCATCGGAATTATAATAAAAAATATGAAAAATGTATCGGAATTATAATTAAAAATATGAAAAATTTATCGCAATTATAATTAAAAATATGAAAAATCTATCGCAATTATAATTAAAAATATGAAAAATCTGTCGCAATTATAATTAAAAATATTAAAAAATCTATCGGAATTATAATAAAAAATATGAAAAATCTATCGCAATTATAATAAAAAATATAAAAAATCCATCGCAATTCTAATAAAAAATATAAAAAATCTATCGGAATTATAATAGAAATATAAAAAATCTATCGGAATTATAAGTAAAAATATGAAAAATGTATCGCAATTATAATTAAAAATATGAAACATCTATCGCAATTATAATAAAAAATATAAAAAATCTATCACAATTATAATAAAAAATATAAAAATCTATCGCAATTATAATTAAAAATATGAAAAATCTATCGGAATTATAATTAAAAATATGAAACATCTATCGCAATTATAATTAAAAATATAAAAAATCTATCGCAATTATAATAAAAAATATAAAAAATCTATCGCAATTATAATAAAAAATATAAAAAATCTATCGGAATTATAATAAAAAATATAAAAAATCTATCGGAATTATAATAAAAAATATGAAAAATCTATCGGAATTATAATAAAAAATATAAAAAGTCTATCGGAATTATAATAAAAAATATGAAAAATCTATCGCAATTATAATACAAAATATGAAAAATCTATCACAATTATAATAAAAAATATGAAAAATCTATCGCAATTATTATAAGAAATGTGAAAAATCTATCGCAATTATAATAAAAAATATGAAAAATCTATCGCAATTATAATAAAAAAAATGAAAGATCTATCGAAATTATAATACAAAATATGAAAAATCTATCGCAATTATATAAAAAAATATGAATTATCCATCGGAATTATAATAAAAAATATGAATTATCTATCGGAATTATAATATAAAATTTGAAAAATCTATCGAAATTATAATACAAAATATTAAGAATCTATTTAAATTATAATAAAAAATATGAAAAATCTATCGCAATTATAATAAAAAATATGAAAAATCTATCGAAATTATAATAAAATATATAAAAAAAAATTAATCACAATTATAATAAAAAATATGAAAAATCTATCGCAATTATAATAAAAAATATGAAAAATCTATCGCAATTACAATAAAAAATATACAAAATCTATCGCAATTATAATAAAAATATGAAAAATCTTTCGCAATTATGATAAAAAACATAAAAAATCTATCACAATTTAATAAAAATATGAAAAATCTATCGAAATTCTAATATAAAATATAAAAAATCTTTCGCAATTATAATAAAAAATATAAAAAATCTATCACAATCTAATAAAAATATGAAAAATCTATCACAATGTAATAAAAATATGAAAAATCTTTCGCAATTATAATAAAAAATATAAAAAAAATTATCGAAATTATGATGAAAATAGGAACAATCTATCGCAACTATAATATAGTATTTGAAACATCTATCGGAATTATAATAAAAATATTAAAATCTATCGAAATTATAATAAAAAATATAAAAAATCTATCGAAATGATAATAAAAAATATGAAACATCTATCGAAATTGTAATAAAAAATATAAAAAATATATCACAATTATGATAAAAAATATAAAAAATCTATCGAAATTATAATAAAAAGTATGACAAAACTATCGAAATTGTAATAAAAAATATAAAAAATATATAACAATTATGATAAAAAATATAAAAAATCTATCGCAATTATAATAAAAAGTATGAAAAATCTATCGAAATCGTAATAAAAAATATAAAATATATCACAATTATAATAAAAAATATGAAAAATCTATCGAAATTATAATAAAAAATATAAAAAAATTATCGCAATTATAATAAAAAATATGAAAAATCTATCTGAATTATAATAAAAAATATAAAAAATCTATCGAAATTATAGTACAAAATATAAAAAATCTATCGCAATTGTAATAAAAAACATGAACAATCACTCGACATTATAATAAAAAATCTAAAAAAACCTATCGGAATTATAATAAACAATATGAAAAATCTATCGCAACTATAATAAAAAATATAAAAAGTCCATCGAAATTATAATAAAAAACATGAAAAATCTACGAAATTATAATTAAAAATATGAAACATCTATCGCAATTATGATAAGAAATATAACAAATCTATCGGTATTAAAATAAAATTAGTAAAAATCTATCGAAATTATTATAACAAATATGAAAAATCTATCGCAATTATAATAATAAATATGAAAAATCTATCGAAATTGTAATAAAAAATATGAAAAATCTATCGCAATTATGATAAAAAATATAAAAAAATCTATCGCAATTATAATATAAAATATGAAAAATTTATCGAAATTATGATAAAAAATGTGAAAAATCTATCGGAATTATAATAAAAAATATGAAAAATCTATCGCAATTGTAATACAAAATACGAAAAATCTATCGAAATTATAATAAAAAATATAAAGAATCTATCACAATTCTAATAAAAAATATGAAAAATCTATCGCAATTATAATAGAAATTATTAAAATCTATGGGAATTATAATAAAAAATATTAAGAATCTATAGAAATTTTAATATAAAATATGAAAAATCTATCGCAATTATAATAAAAAATATGAAAAATCTATCGCAATTGTAATACAAAGTATGAAAAATCTATCGAAATTATAATAAAAAATATTAAGAATCTATCGCAATTGTAATACAAAATATGAAAAATCTATCGGAATTATAATAAAAAATATGAAAAATCTATCGCAATTGTAATACAAAATATGAAAAATATATCGAAATTATAATAAAAAAATATTAAGAATCTATCAAAATTCTAATAAAAAATATGAAAAATCTATCGGAATTATAATAGAAATTATTAAAATCTATGGGAATTATAATTCAAATTATTACGAATCTATCGCAATTATAATAAAAAATATGAAAAATCTATCGAAATTATAATAAAAAATATGAAAAATCTATCGAAACTATAATAAAAAACATAAAAAATTTATCACAATGTAATAAAAAATATGATAAATCTTTCGTAATTATAATGCAATTATGAAAAATCTATCACAATTATAATAAAAAATATGAAAAATCTATATCAATTATAATAAAAAATATGAAAAATCTTTCGCAATTATTATAATAAAAATTTAAAATCTTTCGCAATTATCAACAAATAATAAGAAAATCTATCACAATTATAATACAATTATTTAAAATCTATCGCAATTATAATAAAAATATGAAAAACTATCGCAATTATAGACAAATAGCATGCACAGAAAAAAAAAATTGAAATGCACCCTACTGAAGCCTTATTGTCACTGCTGGTGAATTTCAAGCATCTGAACGATATACAATAACATTCTTAATTAAACTTTGAATAAATGCCATAGAAACGTATAGAATATTACAGACTGCTTTTGGATCATTTTCCATGAAAGGAGTATCAGCTTTTGAGTTGCATAAGAGATTCAAGGAAAGAAAGGAGTCTGTGAGAGATGATTAGAGGTGTGGGAGAAATAAAGAGAGTCATAACACCAGAGTTGATTAACCAAATAAGGAATTTCATAGATAAGTGATGTCGTGTTACTATAGAGACAGTAACTGCACAGTTTACTGTCAGTGTGGCAACTTTACACACAATTGTTCACGAGGAATTGAAAATGCGAAATATTTGCGCTAATGCACATGTCCACAACTCCATCTTTGTCACAGACTATTTTCCCCAGATGGGCATCAAGGCAGTTCTTTACCCTTCTTATAGTCTTGACCTTGCTCCTTGCAATTTTGATTATTCCCGGAGTTTAAGTTAAATTTTTGAAGTTGTCGTCATGAGACAATTGAGGAGATGAAAGAGGCTATTAACACGTTTACACAAGAGGACTTCCATAGGTCTTTCCATAAGCTTTTCATATTAGCTGGAGGAAAATACTTTGAAGGGAACTAGGGGTTCATGTGTCTACTATTAATAAAAGTGGACATACGAAATAGTCTGGAAACTTATTCTAGGAACCTTGAAGGAATCATTTATCAGAAGTAACGAAAAGTAATTTAATCGTCATTATTTTATAAACTAGCACTTCAACACGGCTTTGTTCGGTCTCAATGTACTGTGCAGAACTTTATATGCATATGTATGTACATATTAAAAAGTTTGACTCATGTCCAGGTAACCTACATATAAAATTTCAAGTGTTTAGACCTAAAATTGGCGGAGGAGTTTGGTAGAATCTGCAAAGCAAGAAACCGCAAAGGTCAAATCGTTTGAACTTTGACCGCTTGGCAACAAATGTTCAGTCAAAACCGATTAAAAAGCTTGTCCTATGTCTGAATACACTTTATGTTCAACTTCAAATGTTGAGAACAAAAAAAATTGGCTGAGTAATGTGACCGCAGAGGTCAGTTTTAAAAAAAAATTGGCCCCAATTTTGACCCTTTAACATTTATTGTTTTGGGCTCAAATCAAATTAAAAAGTTTGATCCATGTCCAAGTAACCTCCATCCCAAATTTCAAGTGTTTAGACATAAAATTCCGGAAGGGGTTGGTAGAGTTTTCTAAAGGTCAAATCGTTGAATATCGACTCCCCTAACAGCCAAATTATTATCTCAAAACCTATTAAAAAGATTTTTCCAAATCTCATTACTCCTTATGTAAAATCTCGAGTCTGTAGACTGCAAATTGGCAGAGTACTTTAACGTATTGTGCAATGGTTTCACCAATGAGCAATCGACAAGTCAAATAAAAGTCTTTCTATACACACATGCGATAGGTTATACACGTGTCTTTTATCGCCTTGCCTGACGTTGTTTCACTTCGCCGTTCAATGAGTGTCTCTGATCGTCTAGTGGTCGGCGATCATCTCTTTAACTAATGTAAAATCTCTTTTCATGCGGGAAAGAAACAGGAAAACGTTCGCTGAGTTTCTTTAATGTTTTTTTAGAGAAAATGGATTGGAGAAAAAAAGAGACATTAATGCTATATTTTAGTTATTTACTTCTTAAACTTGAGTTTGCAACATAAGAAATGATTGATGCCGACGGACAGATATCGGTAGCTGTTGCCTTATACAAGGTTAAACAATAAAATTTTCGCCCTAAAATATATTAGAGCTTTATTTTAAAACTTTTATTGTAAAATACACTTCAGATAAGTTGATTCTGTAGTATAACTAATATCTATTCAATATAGCTGCCTTCACCCTCAATGACCGTCTCGGTAGGGTCAGGAACTAGGAGCATGCTTTTTCCACAAGCGTCGGCGGGAGCTCGGTGAATACTCGACGGATGACAGCGATTAGGCTTGCTTTGATGTTGTGGGAAATCGTGTTGGTGATGTTCTCGGCGTATGACCGAACGAGGTAGTCTAGCCGATTTAGGTCGGGGGGAGGGGTAGCCAAGAGAATAGTTCAAAGTCGTTGCATTCCTTCTAAAGTAAAGCTTCTGTCTCTTTGGACTTGTGTGCCGGCACCCATTTCTGCTGCCACATTCAGGGGTTACCAGCTGCCATCTGATTGGACGAGGGAATCACCACACTCTTCGGCACATCCAGATACATATTAGTGTTGACTTTCAAGCCTACTTCAAAGATGTGAGGTGGCATGATGATGTCCTCACTTGAAACCACACCAGCGACCATAACCGTGGCTGGAAACTTCGCTGAGCTGTGCCCTTAATTTAGAGGATGCTGACAATAGTCCTGTTGTCATAACTGTGATCGGTAGAGAGAATGAGTTGTACAACGGTGCATTTTTTTTTTTATCTCGGTTGTTAAACATTGTGTCACTTTAAGTCACGATAGAAAGCTCTTGTCGCTTTTAGAATTTGAACACAACTCGCAAACTAGTTGTCTGCAACAAAAAAAAACGAAAGCCGGTTTATATCAAACGGAAATTAAATCATGTCATCTTTTCTAGGGCAACAATTTTATCGTGCCACTCTGTATTATTCAATATTATTAGCGTGTCTACAACGCTGACGTCATGTCAGCGCTTTACCTCTTGTTGTTGCCTTGTCACATATTATTCATTAAACTTTGAGAACGGGTCTGTTTTACAGATGTGTGCTATCACTACAAGGAATCCTTATGAAAACATCACTAACTAACTTAATCGTGGGTTATTTATGAAAATTAGCGATGCTCAGACGAAGCCCCACTTCCTGAAACCAGAGTTGCACCAAAAGATAGTCATGCTGATCTTTTGGTGATCTGCGACTGGTTAAATCAATTAGAGTTTTTTTGAATGCAGCCGACACCATCACGACAGAGAAGTACTGTCAACAAATACATGGAATGCATCAGAAACTTTGACAACAACACCCAGCATCAGTCAACAGAAAAGACCGATTCTCCTCCGACCGCACATTGTTAAACCGACCCTGCAGATGTTGAACGAATTTGGCTACGAAATTCTGCTTCATTCGCCATACTCTCCAGATCTTTCCCCTATCGACTACCAAATTTCAAGCATCTTGACAACATTCTGACGAATTTTCATGAGAATGAAACACGGAATATTCTATGTAGCTTAATTGCCATATATATTTTCAGAACTTACTATATATATACATATATATATATACATACGCGCAAACAGTTAATAAAACATGTTAAAAAACACTTTGAAATGAGTTAAAAACATATTTAATCTGAAAAGGAAACGCTAGATAAGTGGATAGTCTTTAATCCGCGGAGTTTCGAAGAAATACTTTCCTTCTCATCAGAGGGCAGAAATTAGCAAAATGCTGGATCGGATTTTGCATGCAAAAGTATTTGATGAAACAACAAGTAAGTCAAAGATCTTACTTGATAACAAAAACAGTGAAGCAGAGGGAATATGGTGAAGAAAAAGGTGATTACACGTGAATGGATAGTCTGGTGAAAGATAAATAATCC
This sequence comes from Euprymna scolopes, assembly GCF_053919585.1. NCBI lineage: Eukaryota > Metazoa > Mollusca > Cephalopoda > Sepiida > Sepiolidae > Euprymna > Euprymna scolopes. Next base: position 76,328,961 of record NC_136514.1, read on the forward strand.
AGTGACGGTAAAATCCAAATATATAGCTTCAATAAAGTTAATTGAATTTCCATTTGCACAACTAAAATCCAAGGAAATCCCGTAATTAGAAGATGGTCCAAAATAATCGAAAGGCAGAAATCCATGGAATAATTCACAAAAATGTGTACAAGGGAAAAAATGAAAAAATTCCAATAATATTAATAAAAGAAAAATAAGATATGCTTTTCACTCTACTGCCGAGGTATAAATATAAATAAGAAAGATCAGGGAAGAAAAAGAAGAGGAAAAAAATTAAATGGTGATAGAATTAAATATAAAATAGAGAAAAAAATGTCAAAATGACCCAGACAGGAAATGTTACAGCCGCGAAAAACTATATAGAGCAAAATAATATAGGTCAACTGAAATGTACAGGTCATCACTTAAAAACAGTCAGCAAGAGTTGTTAGAAGACACTAAATGGAAAATAAATAAATAGATTAATAAATAAATAGAAAATAAATAATAAATAAACAATAAATAAATAAATAAAACATATAAAATAAAAAATAAAAATTATTTAAGGGGAGAGGGGATGGCCGGTATCTGCAAATTCAGGAACAAGCAAGAAAAAAAGTAAGTAAATGCATATAGTAAAATATAAGTAAATATACATACAAGATATGAAAGTGTGGGTAGATTGATATATTAGATAGATAGGAAAGTTTAAAGAATAAAGCAGAAAATGCAGATAAAAAACCGGCCATGCAAAGAAGAGAAAAAGAATTAAAATGAAGGATTATTAAATTATAAAGTATTAAGAAGTATGTAGAAAAACGATAAAGTTAAAGATTTTTTTTTATATCTATATACAAGGTAAAAGTAATAACTATGTAATTTCAAAATTGCAATAATTAAATTTGGACTTGTGTTTACAGAAAGAGATCAGTTCATTTTTAGAATTTATTATATTGTTATTTTGAGGGGAAGTAATTATAGTTATAGCTTCGATTGTGCAGAGGCGACATGACTTAGAGCCTGGAGTATAAGACTTAACTTTTTTATGATAGTCCATTTGATTGAGAAGGGGGTATTGTTAGAGTTAAGTTTTTAATTAAAGTGGTTAGAGAAGTTCCTTGATTATTATTAGAATTATGGTTGCTAAAAGAAGAAATGTGGTTTGACATTCTTTTCTTAATTAACGTTGAAGTAGCGCCGATATATGTATGTACTTTATTAAAAGCTCGAGGTCTGGTATTAATATTACTTTGCTGATTTGTATTAGTTAAATAGTTTGAATTTTGTTCATAGTGTTCAACAAATGGTGGGACAATGCCTGTATTTTATTTTATATATATATATATATATATATATATATATATATATATATATATATATATATATATCACCAGATATATAAGAATTTTAAATTAAACGAATTCAATGAAAGAATTTGCGCATGCAAAAGTAAAAAAAAAATATTTCGGAGAATGTAAATGCAAAATGTTCATTTCAACATACCGACATATTTATGAAGGTGTTATTATTTTATCCAAACAAAAGTATTAGTCGTTATAAAGTATCCTTAGTGTATGGCAACTACTTTCTGTTAATTTCAGTGCTATGCGAGTTTATAGTATAACTATTGTCATATAAACACACACATACATACGCTTACTGTTTTATTTATATCCATTAAGTCATGATGTATGAGTTTGCTTTCATATTTTGTGTTTTAGATCAAATATGATTAATGATGGACGTTATACTGCTTTAAAAGTGATTTTTCTTGAAAATCTGCCATAAAACTAAAATAAAAATAGATTTAATTTTGAAATGGCAAATAAAAAGAAAGAAAAAAATCTTAAATAATCATTACAAAATTTAAAAAATGTATTATTAAATCATTTAAAAAGTAATAGATTATGCAACTTCAACAATATTTAACTAAAATATTTTTAAAAAGCATTTCAGGAAAGAAAAGTTACTGAGGTGTATATTTTATTTTTATAAAAGGTTTCAATAAGTTTCAGTTAACTTTCGTTATATATATATATATATATATATATATATATATATATATATATGTATGTGTGTGTGTGTATGTATATACTGATGTGATGGTCGTTTATCTTATTTCGTAAACATATTGGCTCTTTTAGACAGGACGTATAAAAGAACCTTCAACGAAAAAGGAACAGTATAACTGTTACATACTGTTCTATACTTCTGTAGACACACACACACACATTTTTTCCATTGTTCTATCTTATTTATTTATTGTTGTTTTTATTCTTTTTCGCTCCAAACTGCGTGTATTGCCTTATGATCGTGAGGGGGTTACTATTTTTACGTAGACCGGGCACATGTGCTATGAGTTCATCAGAGCACTTCCGTTAAAGTACTTATTAAAAAAGCACAAAGCATCAACTCCTAGAGGCACCACCCGACTTGCAATATCCATCTTGGAGGATATCTCAACTCTTCATCCTGTGCAGTTCTTCATCAGCGGAAGTTTTCTACACAGCTTTTATCGAAGACAAACTATTATCCCTTCAGAGACGTTACCAGCCCATGGTGACACATAGCTGAAAATGACCAATCTTTTGCAATATGTATCTTTTTGCTTTAATAAAATGACGTTGAAGTTTAAAAGGTCAGCCTGGTGTAATTGTGTTTGATTTTCTTCCATTCTGCCAAAGGCAAAAAGCTATGTGAGGATATTCTCAAATACTGTTATATTAATTTTTTTGCTCCCAGAAAACGGTGAATAGAACAAATTACACTACAATTTTTTCTCACAAACAATTCCAAGATATTTTCCCTCTGTTTTACAATTATGTGGAGATATTCTCTTTTACAATTATTTGAAGATATTCTCTTTTAGGATTGTTTGAAGATATTCGTTTTCCAATTATTTGAAGATGTTCTCTTTTAAAATTATGTGAAGATATTCTTTTAAAATTATGTGAAGATATTCTCTTTTAAAATAATTTGAACATATTGTCGTTTACAATTGTTTAGTGCCTTTACAATTATTTGAAGATATTCTTTTCCAAATTATTTGAACATATTGTCTTTTACAATTGTTTATTGTCTTTTACAATTATTTGAAGATATTCTCTTTTAAAATTATTTGAATATATTCGCTTTTACAATTGTTATTTGTCTTTTACACATATTGGAAGATATTCCTATTTACAATTATTAAAAATATGTGATTTAACAATTATTTGAAGATATTGTCTTTTACAATTATTTTAAGATATTCACTTTTACAATTGTTTGAAGATATTCTCTGTTTCAATTATTAGAATATATTCTGTTTTAGAATTATTACAAAATATTTGCTTTTATAATTATTTGAAGATATTCTCTTTTACGATTATTTGAAGATATTCTCTTTTACAATTATTTGAAGATATTGTCTTGTACAATTGTTTATTTTCTTTTAGAATTATTTTAAGATATTTTTTTTCAATTATTATAAAATATTCGCTTAAATAATTATTTTAAGATATTGTCTTTTACAATTTTTTTATTGTCTTTTACAATTATTTGAAGATATTCTCTTTTACAATTGTTGGAACAGATTCACTTTTACAATTATTTGAAGATATTGTCTTTTTGAACGTCGTCACCACTATTTTCAAGCCACTGTTCCTAAATATTCATTGACGCAATTCTGCTTCTGAGGCACGTTCAGGAGACGGTTCTGTTTTAAAAGTCTGATAAAGTCAATATCTACAGCTCAGCGATGTAAAGTTTTATAATACACAAGTTAGAAGAAAAATATTGGATATTGCTATTGAATTGAGGGATACTAACTATCTTACTACCTAACTAACCAACTATATATATATATATATATATATATATATATATATATATATATATATACTTGTTTATTGTTATATAAACATGCTCACATCCCGCTGCTACAAATAGCCACTTGTTTCAATCAAACAACAGATATCATCAGGCAGCGACTTGACTATTCAAAAGTTCAATGAATAATGGATTTTTATTTTAGGTAGGAACTCTTTAGAAGTTGGAGTTAAAAAACTTAAAACACAGGACTTTAATTAAATAAAAAAGTAAAAAGGGAGATGCAATTTAAATAAAGTTAAACAATTACAATGGGGAGAGAGTGATTGAGAAGAGAAAAAAGGAATAGAGACAGAAATAGAGAAAGAAAATATAGAGAAAACAAAATAGAGAGAAAAAGAAGAGAGAAAAAATATATATATATATATATATACATACATAAATATATATATATATATATACATATATATACACATATATATATATATATGATATGGAGAAGAAAAGAAAAAAGAAATAAATGGTTATAATAAAGAGAATAAGAACTAGAAGGAAAAGGAAAGAATAATGAGATCTAGTTAAATAGGGAAAGAGAGAAAGTAAGAATTTGACAGTATATAGAAAAAGAAAAAGAAAAAGAAAAAAACCTGCGTGTCAACCAATTTATGAACAATTATACAATTCAGTAATGAAACATATTATTACAAATACAAACAGAAGATACAATCCAAGCGTCAGAAATGAACGTGTCAAAAAAGGCAGTGAATGTATTCGGCTAGCATATTTATCCTCTTACATACGTCCACGAGTAAAATCAACGCAATTCAAACATACGTCTACCATTAATTAGGCCCTTTATGCTAAATGATATAAGTTTAAAGTTTTCGCGTTTTTATTAGATAAATATATGAATAAAAGAAGAAAATAATGATAAAACAATATTAAAATTATTATTAATAACAATAAACATAATAGTGATAATAATAATAATAATAATAATAATAATTATAATAATAATAATAATAAAAACAGAATAAAATTAATATTTATTATCTTTTTAATATAACATATTTAGCCATAAGAGGGGATTAAATAAATTAAATAGGTCCAATAATTATAAATAAAAAACTACTAATATTTATGTATATAAAAAAAGAATACAATACAAATATATATATATACACACACACATATATATACCCAAATATACACACACATACACACACATATATATATACATATATATATATATACATATACATGCACATAAGTAAAGGTGTAACTATACTATTAAGTTGGAAGTTTAAGCTTTTTAAGTATAGATATAAAGTAATATTAAATCACAAAATAATACATTCAATACCAGATTACTAATAACACAGATACAAGTACACTTACCTATAAATATATTCAGGCAAAAGAAGTAATTAAATCAACGAAATACTCAAAAATAGCGACGCACAGGTAGATAGTACCCAAATTAAAAATAAGATACATATGTATATACTCACAGAGAACCAACCGACATACTAATAAGCACATATATACATATATATATATACATATATATATATATATATATATATACATATATATAATCTTATGTATACACATACATACAAAAATACACAAATATATGCACACAATCATATACTAATAAACAACAACGCACACACACATATATACACACACATAAATATGTATAATTTACATAAATTATATATATAGAAATACATAAGAATACAAATAATTTGGCAAGGGTACAGATAGATGCATACACGCATAGAAACATACAAATGGATTGAATAAACATGGGAGGGTATACCAAATAATATAGAAATATATAGATCTAAGTACACACGGTCATAAAATAAATACATAGACACATACATATACACATAGACACACAGGTATATAAGATAGGAGAAGTAAAGAATGAAATCAGGAGAGGAGAAAGCATATTAATAGAATATTAATAAATTATAGAAATCAGTGACAATTTTTAATTTATTTAAATTTTATATCTAAACTAAATTACTTAAAAGATGGGTTTTATAATGTTTGCAATTAATTGAATTTTCGTGCTTCTTATTTAATAATTTATCTCTTTCTCTAAAAGTAAGTATAAATAATTTCTCATAAAGACATAGGTAGCAAGGCGAGTTTAAAGATGAACAGGTTTTCGCTTTCTTTAAAATTTTCCAATTTACTATTGGGGAGTAACCTAGCTCTGCTAGTTCATTGTAATATTTAGACAAGGAAGTTCTATTCTGTACCCTTGCCAAATTATTTGTATTTTTATGTATTTCTATATATATAATTTATGTAAATTATACATATTTATGTGTGTGTATATATGTGTGTGTGCGTTGTTGTTTATTAGTATATGATTGTGTGCATATATTTGTGTATTTTTTGTATGTATGTGTATACATAAGATTATATATATGTATATATATATATATATATATATATATATATATATGTATATATATATATATGTATATATGTGCTTATTAGTATGTCGGTTGGTTCTCTGTGAGTATATACATATGTATCTTATTTTTAATTTGGGTACTATCTACCTGTGCGTCGCTATTTTTGAGTATTTCGTTGATTTAATTACTTCTTTTGCCTGAATATATTTATAGGTAAGTGTACTTGTATCTGTGTTATTAGTAATCTGGTATTGAATGTATTATTTTGTGATTTAATATGACTTTATATCTATACTTAAATAGCTTAAACTTCCAACTTAATAGTATAGTTACACCTTTACTTATGTGCATGTATATGTATATATATATATATATGTATATATATATATATATGTGTGTATATTTGGGTATATATATGTGTGTGTGTATATATATATATATATATATTTGTATTGTATTCTTTTTTATATACATAAATATTAGTAGTTTTTTATTTATAATTATTGGACCTATTTAATTTATTTAATCCCCTCTTATGGCTAAATATGTTATATTAAAAAGATAATAAATATTAATTTTATTCTGTTTTTATTATTATTATTATTATTATTATTATTATTATTATTATTTAAATTGCATCTCCCTTTTTACTTTTTTTATTTAATTAAAGTCCTGTGTTTTAAGTTTTTTAACTCCAACTTCTAAAGAGTTCCTACCTAAAATAAAAATCCATTATTCATTGAACTTTTGAATAGTCAAGTCGCTGCCTGATGATATCTGTTGTTTGATTGAAACAAGTGGCTATTTGTAGCAGCGGGATGTGAGCATGTTTATATAACAATAAACAAGTATTATCAGCTCTTTTTATTGAGCACTATCTAACAACCTCGTTGAATTCATTAGTCCATTACTTTTGAATATAAAAAAAACCCGAGTATATATATATATATATATATATATATATATATATATATATATATATATATATATATATATATATGCTAGCAGTTCAGTCCGGATTTTCCTGGGTCCCATGTACTGTTCATAATTTTATTTGCATATATATATTTATGCTTATATATATGCATGTATATATATATAAATATTAAAAAGTGTGACTCATGTTCAGGTAACCTACATCTAAAATTTCAAGTGTTTAGACCCAAAATTGGCGGAGGAGTAGAGTCTGCAAAGTTTAACTCTTTTAATTCGACCTGTTGACAGCGAAGTGTTCGCCCCAAACTTACTAAAAAGTTTGTTGCACGTCTGAATACCCTTTATATAAAATTTGAAATGTTTAGACCCACAAAAAGCTTAATAGTTTGCTAGAGATAGCAAAGGTCAAATCATTTGAATTTTAACTCCTTGGAGCCCAAATTCTCGGGCAAAAACCGATTAAAAAGCTTGGCATATGTTTGAATACACTATAGAAAATTTCAAATGTTTAGATAAAATTTGGCTGCATAATTTGGTAGACTGCAGAGGTAAAATTTTTTTTAACTTTGATCCCAATTTTTGCCCTTAACACCAAGTGTTTTGGGCTCAAATCAAAATCAAAAGTTGTATCCATGCCCAAGAAACCTACATCTAAAATTTCAAGTGTTTAGACCCAAAATTTTCGGAGGAGTTTGGTAGAGTTCTGAAAGGTCAAACTCTTAACAGCTAAATTTCTGTCCGAAAACCAATCAAAAAGATTTCCTAAATCTCAGTACCATGTATATCAAATTTCGAGTCTGTAGCCTTAAAATTGACAGAGTTATTGCGTAGGGAAATGTACACAGACATACACACACACACAGACACGTTCACTTATATATATATATATATATATATATATATATATATATATATATATATATATATATATATAGAGAGAGAGAGAGAGAGAGAGAGAGAGAGAGAGAGAGAGAGAGATTAGCATTTCAGCCCGGCATTGCCCGGGTTTTGGAGGTATATGTTGAGCAAAAAAAACCCGGTCAATTTTTTAAAACTTTGACCCCTATTATTACCCCTTAACATCTATTGTTTTGGCTCAGATCAAGTTACTAAGTTAGACCCATTTCTAAGAAACCTGTATCTAAAATTTAACGGGTTTATACCCAAAATTGTCGAAGGAGTTTGGTAGAGTTCTCAAAGATCAAACGTTTAACTTTGACCCCTTAAGAGACAAATTTCTGTCCGAATATATATATATATATATATATATATATATATATATATATAGCCAAAAAAGCATGCACATTATGTATATGTATGCACAAGTATATCGATATCATGCAAGAAAAGCAATTTACTTCGTGGAAGCAAATGGGTGGGTCTTATTCAGAGTTCAAATAAATCCAAGTGTATAGCTGATAATTAAGTAAGAAAACAATAATAATCAGAGGAATATTGTGTTATATACAATCATTGCAATTACTTTTAATTTACAAAATAATGTTTAACAAAGATTGTAGATTTAACTCGTCATAATAATATGAGTATGCATAATTCATACTTTTATAGTAAAAAGTGTAATAATATACACACTAGTTTTAATATGTATTATCTAAATTTTTGCAATCAATCTTATGATTAAACAAACAAACGAAGTAGTCTTATATTAAATTGTATATTCTATCCGTAAATACCTGAATATAAATTACCTAAATACCTTAAAAGTATTTACATATATTTTAATACAAATTTCTTTAGATTAAACAAGCTATCTTACCGTATTAATAATAAGTATTCATAAGTTTTAACTAATATTAGTATGATGCATTAACCTTTAAAATAAAATTCTTAGTTAATGTTTATGTTATATCCTGTTCAATGGTATATAATGACAAAATACGCCGAGTGGAATACGTAACAAAAAGGTTTATTAGTACTTCTAAATAATACAAATACAAAATGGCTACTTGCTTTTGAAGTTAGATAAATGTAAATGAAGATAAGGAAAAAAGGAACTTAGCGTGTGAGAGCTAAAAGCTCGTTACTGGGAAGCTTGGTTAACCGGAGTACACTTGTAGAGTGTAAGACGCGAGACTGGTAGGACGCAAGGCTGCAAACAAAACAAGACGCCCTACCTTAAAATGGTAGCTCTTTTATATACTGTTTCGAAGCTTGGTTAACCGGAGTACACTTGTAGAGTGTAAGACGCGAGACTGATAGGACGCAAGGCTGCAAACAAAACAAGACGCCCTACCTTAAAATGGTAGCTCTTTTATATACTGTTTCGTATCCGGTTCCATGCGTAGTTATGTCTCTTATAACACCTCCCCCTGAAACTGAAATCTTCCCGATTTTAGCTTTAATGCCGCTTCCGTTTAGGATCAGGGCTTAAACTCCTGAAGACTTTCCTTTTAGGTGTGCTTTTCGTTTTGGTCAGAGTTTCCGGGGTAAAAAATTCTTTCCAGTCCGTATGGTGGGCTCAGGGGATACATTCATGGGGCTGTGTATACACACCGGTTTTGAAATGTCAAATATATCACACAACGTTTTCATTGGAATTTCCTCTGTATTTTCCGAAATTCTGGAACGGATTTGATTAATATGTCTTGTACATGTTCCCAATTCTTTTCTTAATGATACCATCCACCCAATAATTTTTCCCATTTTGAAATTTAAAAAAAATAAACTTTATCTCCTGGGGAATAGCACTTTACATTAAAGTTTTCTTTTCTAGCAACTTTCTTTTTATCCGGTAGGAGTCTATCGAAAATGGACATAATTTTTCTGGCGAACATAAGTTCTGCAGGGATGAATTTACATCATTGTTTGGATTTGGGGTTAGTCTGTAGATCGCTAGAAATGTTTGTATTGTTCGCTCATCTGTGTCAATGTTCATGTTTTTCCTTAATGCCCGCTTAAACGTGTCAACAAATGTCTTTGATAACCCATTCGACCTAGGATGGTAAATAGGTGTCGTGATGTGTTGTATATCCAGTGAGTTGCAAAATTCTTTAAATTCGTAATCTGTGAATGCTGTACCATTGCCACTCACTATGGTCTTTCGTACATCAAACCGGCTCAAAATTTCGTAAAGTGCACTTACATTGTTCCTTGATGTTGGATGTCTGACCTTGAATACCTCCGGTCATTTGGAGAAAAAGTCCACTGCAATTAAGTAAAAGACGTGGCCAGGGCAAGTCCATCTTCGGCCATGGGGTCGTTTTTACCGGACGATCTCGCGCTGCTAACTGACATCCTTTGCAAGCTTTGACACAGTTTTCCACCTCTTTATCAATACCAGGCCAATACACGTAAATTCTAATTATGGATTTCATCTTTGAAATGCCAGGATGACCTGTGTGAAATTTCTTTAGCATATTTCTTCGTAATACCTGTGGAATTACGATTCTATCAACATACATGAATACATCTTCACAAATAGAAAAAGGTGTAATTTGTCCTTTTTATTTCTTTCTGTCCGTCCTACTTGATTTTTCATTTTCTTTATGAAAACGTTTTTTGCAGCTTCTCTTTTAATCTCTTCTAGAGTTACCGGGAGTTCACGGATCATATTGCACATTGAATTTGAGCAGTCACTTTCATTTTTAAGAGCTGCAATTACCGTCTCTTCGAAACTTTCATTTCTTTTTGGAATCAACCTTGACAGCCCATCTGCGTGTCCTAGCGTTTTTGATGACACATGCTCCATCTTAAAGTGATAGTTTAAGAGAGTTACAGCCCATCGCTGTAGTCGATTTGCGGGAAGCGTAGGGATGCCTTTCTTCAATCCAAATATCGTGATTAACGGTTTATGATCCGTCTGTAATATAAAGTTTCGTCCATGGAGAAAACGGTTAAACTTTTTGACTCCAAATATTATCGACAGAGCTTCTTTTCAATCAACTGTAGTTTTTCTCAGCTGCAACCAAAGTTCTTGACGCGTGAGCGATTGCTTTTGTTGTTCCATCCTCATACTTATGGAGTAATGCAGAACCAACTCCGTAATCACTGGCGTCAGTTGCTAGTACCATCCTTTTCTGGATCGAAATGCGCTAATGCCAGATCTGACAGTAGACACTTCTTAATTTTCTGGAAAGTAGATTCACACTCCTTAGTCCAATTCCCTCTACTGCCTTTTTTAGTAGCTCGTTAAGATGAGCTCTCAAATTATGAACATTAGGCATTATATCGCATAATATTGTACCAATCCCAAAAATGGCTGTAGTTTTGGTACTGAGTCTGGGGCAGGCATCTTGTTGATTGCTTCGGTCCGTTGTGGATCTGGCCTTCGTCCATCTTCGTCAATTATTTGACCCAGGTATTTGATCCTTTTCATGAAGAAATCGCATTTTTCCGCACTCAATCTGAAACCAAACACCTCCATTCTCTTAAGTACTTATTTGACGTGCTTCTTGTGCTCTTTATCAAGACATCGTCAAGGTATGCCATTGCAAATTCCAACCCAGCGAGCATCGTATCCATTATCTGTTGGAAGAGAGCAGGGGCGACCTTTAAGCCGAAAGGAAGCCGCTTTAGCTTGAAGATCCCATTGTGTGTGTTAATGCACAGGTACTTTGAGCATTCATCATTGACCTTGATTTGCAAGTACGCGTCCGAGAGGTCTATATTGGAAAATTTTTCCTCCGTTTAGTTTTGAGAATAGATCTGCCGACGGAAGGGGATAATTGTGGTCATTTAACAATCATTCAGGCCCGTTGAGAAATCATCACAGACTCTGATTTTGTTATTCTTTTTCTTCACATATACAGTCGGGCTGGCCCAATACGTATAATAAACTTTTTCAATGACATCTAACTGTTGAAGTCTCTCCAACTCCTCGATTGCGTCCATCGCTGAAAAGGTGCATTTCTTATAGGTTTGAACACTGGGGTGGCATCTTTCTTCACTTCAAATTTGGCTTCTATTTTCACACAGTGTTCAAGTCCTTCGGCAAAAACTCTTGGGAATTCTGCTTTTACATCCTCCAGGAAGCCTCAACTTGGTTCGATTTCTCTGTTCAACCTATTACAAAAAGAATTAACTGGTCTTTCCCATAAGTTAAACAGGACAAACCAAACCACTCCAAACAGACTTGTGTTCCTTCCTGGTACCACGCACACTTTGGACTTGCATGTTTGACCACCAAATGTCACGTTGCACCTCAATTCTCCTTTGAATTCCAACTTTTTGCCGCACACGCTCTTCGCCATCTTGCTGGTTTCCCTTAGTTCAGGTCGACCGATTCTTCTCCAGATATCTTCATCTATGATGCTGATGTCCGCTACACTATCCAGGAGTAATGTTAAAGGATGTCCATTTATGTGAACATTGACATACTTACGCCTTTCGCAACTTTTCTCTTTCCTTGTGCGAAGCGCATTCACTTTGTCGGTCCTTCGCTTTTTTTTCTGGTCACAGTACGTTCCCTTGTGACCTCTGAATCCACATTCGTAACATATCCTATTCTTGAACCAGCATGTCTTTTTGGTGTGTCTCGTACTTCCGCAGTCTTCACAATTTTGGTCCTTGTGCATTCTGTTTTTTTTTGTTCTTGGGTCTTGTACGTTCTAGAGGTCATTTGCCTTTTTGTACGTTCTAGAAGTCCTTTACCTTTTTACATGTTGTATTTTGTAAACGCTTTTTTCTTCAATGCGGGTGTTATCTCTCTTGATATTAATGAAACGTTGACATCCCTCGGTAACTCTATAATTGTTAGGATCCGGGATCTGATATCTTTGGCCTTTGGTGCTGTGAGTCCCTGCACAAAGATCAAACATTTAAATAATTCCGCAGAAATTTAATTTAATTTAAATGATTCACATAAGAAATTTAACGTACAAGCATACTCTAGACAGTCTTCAGATTTCGATTTCTGTAAATTAAAACATTTGTATCTACAGTAGAAAAGGCTATCTCTTTTATCAAATATTCTAGATAAAGTATTGATTGTCTCTTCAATGGTCACTTCTTTCGTCTTTTTTTTTTTTTTTTTTTTTTTTGTAAAATTAAGTTAGCATACTTAGTGTTTTCGTCAGTAACCAGTTTTTGAAGTTACAGTAAAGAGGTGTTCGGACTGGACCGAAGACGAAAAAGTTACTTTTCGTCGTCAGTCCAGTCCGAACACCTCTTTGTAAAAACTGTCTCATACGTTCTATAGTATGCTGGAAATGTAACGCCAGTATCGGGAGAGTTGTGAAATTCCGACAAAGAGTTTGAAATACCCTCTGCAGAAAAATACGTTTTTTCTCAGTTGTCGAGGTTTGAATTAATTTTTCCAAATTCTTTTGTTGAGTCGACATTTGGACTTGAAGTATTTTTGCTTGTCTTGTTCTGCCTCTAAATGTTTTTGTATAATTTCCGGCTGTTGTTGTAGCTGTTGTTGTTTTTGTTGTTGCACTAAAATTTTTTGTGTCATTGTTTACTGTTCCTGAATGTTAAGAGTTAGCACCTTCGTTAACTCAGCCAATTGTCCCATTTTAACTTAAAAAATGGTTTTCCAAAATTTACAACAATGATTCTATAAAAGTTCGTAAATATGCGTTTTCGCAAATTAGCAACAATACTTCTACAGGTTTTGCAAAATAAACTGCTTCAACAACGTAATTTTACACAATAATACTTTTTCAAATTCACACAACAAATGGTTCTAATTAATTTTCCCGAAACAATGTAGGACAAACTGTTTTTCAACAAAAATACGGTTGCAAAAAAAAAAGAAAATTTAACAATAGTCTCTGTTTTGTTTAGAGAAAAAGAATCGTAAGAGTTCTTTCTTTTCTTTCGATAAACTCGTAATCCTATGGTGCCGGGTTCGAATTCAGTTTGCGTTTACCAAATATTTTTCGTCAAAAATATAGATAAAGTTCACTTACCTCGGATTTGTTATGATAATAGCTTTCAAGTACAATTTTATTTTCCGTGAGTTCTTATCGGAGAAATCCGTACTTTCCACTACTTTATGTAGGAAAATTCGAATAGTTCTTTGTCGCACGTGATCCTAATTGTACTTCAGTAACGAAATCGTTGTAAATTTTCGTCAAGAAACCATTGAATAGCATACAGTCCTTTAAATACGGCAATTTATCTCTGTTAAGAAATAAATAATCATCTTCGTTCGCCAACTGTTATATCCTGTTCAACGGTATATAATAATATGACAAAATACGCCGAGTGGAATACGTAACAAAAAGGTTTATTAGTACTTCGCAATAATCCAAATACAAAATGGCTACTTGCTTTTTAAGTTAGATAAATGTAAATGAAGGTAAAGAAAAAAGGAACTTAGCGTGTAATAGCTAAAAGCTCGTCCCTGGGAAGCTTGGTTAACCGGAGTACACTTGTAGAGTGGAAGACGCGAGACTGATAGGACGTAAGGCTGCAAACTAGACAAGACGCCCTACCTTAAAATGGTACCTCTTTTATATACTGTTTCGTATCTGGTTCGATACGTAGTTATGTCTCTTATAACAATGTATTTGTATTTCTTACTTCCTATAATATATTAACATTCTACCAATTATTAATTAATTCTATTAAAATGGACATTAACAACTTTTATAAAATACTATTTAGTACTATTAGTAAATTATATATTATTATCATTATATTATGTTTAGAATCTTAGGCTTAGCATAATAACATTTTAAATGTTATTAAAATTGGGTCCTTATATTAGGCACCCTTCTCTCTCTCTCTCTCTCTTGCTGACCCTGACACATATTTCAAAATGCAAACTATAGAAATTATCAATTAAAAACATACATTTTCTTTTTCTTTTTTTAAATTAAAAGATTAACGTCGATGAATGACAGAAGATTTGGTTGCCTGATGAAATCGGTTTAGATTGGATCAATACATTACACTCTATATAATACGCTTTTCTTTTATTTAGAATTCGATAACACTCCCCCCACATCATCTATACTTTTTATTGATCTATTTCGTTCCTAAAGAATCCCATGCTAGACGCCGTATCCTCACTCTTCTCTACTCTTCTGATGAGAAGCATTAGGCTTCGAAATGCCTTGGTATAAAGTCTCTAAACTAATTATTTGTATTCCTTTATTGAATAAATGAACCAATCTATATTAACTAAGATTTTGTGAATTCATTTACCATTCCTATATATATATATATATATATATATATATATATATATATATATATATATATATATATATATATATAGTGTGTGTGTGTGTGTGAATCACGGGGAACGGATATTTTTAGAACGCTTTTCGCTTCTAAATATTTCATAATTGCATAGTTTAGTAACTATTTTTATGTACATTATAAACTTTTTGTTGAAATATTCGCGGACATTTGTTTGTCTTAAAAACATTCGTTTTCCGTCACTCACCTGTATATATATATATATATATATATATATATATATATATATATATATATATATATATACAGGTGAGTGACGGAAAACGAAATAAGTAAAGATCGATTTCGAAACATACAAGAAAGTTCAGTAGCATAGCCTTGATCCGATGACGAGGTTGATGCGATGTCTTTCCTATGACTTTTAGTCGTGTGTAGATAAAAGACCAAATAAATAAAATAATTTTTAAAAATACGAGAAAACAAACAAAGGAAACAACACAAATTCTCCAGGAACATAGGAGTACCATGCGCCACAGTCTGGACCGGCGTTAGTTCTTTGTTCATTTTCCTGCTTGCCGTCTTCTGAAAGAAATCAACTCAAACAGATCGCATTTGTTTAATATTTCAGTCACGAAGCGCGAGTGAAGGGACGCTAAAACTCAATTCAATTCAACTGCCCAACTGCTAAAAACACGCTCCGCACACCTTTCTATAGAAAGGTGACGATGCGAGTTTGACGAGGTCTGGGTTTTCATTCAGCCAATCCATCTACGTAGCGTCAAAATTAAATTCGCCCTGATAGGCTAATTTGGTAAATTTCACTTGTGCATGTTGATTAAGTAATTTTTCATCATAACTTTTATTTCCATCATACGTTTCTCACACGGGCAAACATTTAAACCCTTAAGACCTCAAGTTCACATCCGCCTGGACAAAATCTCAAAACAATAATTCATTACCATCTCTCGAAATACATTGTTTGATTATTGAAACATTATTAGTATCAAGATATTATTATCAATTTCAAATTCGTTGAGCTGAAGTTATTTTTTCTTTTTTAGTTTGAGTCAGCAATCAAGCGATTAAAATCAGCAAGGCAGACGGGAATTGGGTGTGGTTGTTCCTATAATAAAACGTTCTACTTCAGCTCTATTTTAACCGTTACTGATGCAATTTTCGACCTCCACAAGTGATTGGGTCACACAAACACACACACACATACACACAGACACACACACATACACACACACACACACACACACATATATATATATATATATATCTATATATATATATATATATATATATATACAGAGTTTGAGGCAAAAAGACTTGATACAATAATTAAAACATGATCCTAGCAATTCAAACAGAATCGGCTCAAATAGATATTTGTTGATCTATTTCTTCACGATATCAATATTGTTTGCAAGTAAAATATATTCAAAGACGTATACATTGATGCATACATTATTTTGTTCTTAGTCCTCAGATTTCATGAGCGATGTTTGTGACAAAGAGCGAAGAATGAACTGTTTTCTGTGTTAGTATTTATCTAACACTTACTGTTGGCTAGTTTTTGACGTTGAATCAATCTTTTTTTAGCTTACCCTCTGAAGTGACTTAATGCATTATTTGGAGCGAATTCTATTAAAAATGAAGTTTTTAAAGCAGATAATCTCCGACACTTACGAATGACGGAGCGTAATTTCTCGTCGGATGTTGTATATTCCTTAATAAAACCACCTGTGTCTAATCGCACTTAAAATAAAAAGTTCAATTTAAAATCCTGTATAGATTCCCAAGTTTTACATGAATGCTCTCGAGTTCGAAAAAATAAATACGATTGGAGATTAAATCGACTTAAATTTGGGAAAATATTGAAAAAGATAAATAGGAGTTTGGACAAAAGTTTGATAACATATCGTAATTAATTTTAAAATATTAAAAAAAATTTAAAAAAAAACAAATGTTACGAAATATTTTATTAAATGATTAAAAAAAATATCTAATATTTTTGTGGGATTTTCGGTATAATGCAATTTTTTAAAATATTTTATTTTCATTTTTTTCATACTTCTGCTGCTGCTGCTGATGATGATTTAGCCTCTTGCTTATTATTCAGTGTTATTTACGGTTCTTGTAATGAAAAGTATGTTTAAAATAACCCAAATAATCTAAGTAAACATATATTCTCAAGTACATGATATCATAAAAACCCTTGACATCTCAAAAGCATGTAGGCCTTATCTTATCCCGGCTATACTATTAAAAACTTCTTCGCTGAGGTTGCTCCTGTTCGCTCTAAACATTGGAACAAATGCCTTTACGCATCTTACCTTCATGACTGCTAGAAAACTGCTTCTACAGGATCAGTTTACAAGAATTGTGGCGAAAGAAATGACCCATTAAACTATCGCCCCATAACCCTCCTCCCTCTTTTCGCCAAAATATTTGAGTCCATAATTTACCCAGCTCTAGTTCACCACCTCACAGTTGCTAAACTTCTGTCAGACCAACATTATGGGTTTAGGCAAACCCGTTCTACTGCAAATATTCTAACTGTAATTTTTGAACGTATATACGATGCACTGGATAAAGCAGAGGAGGCAGTAACTCTAGACATATCTAAGCCTTTTGATAGGGTATTGCACGATGATCTTCTAATGAAAATCAGATCCAATGTTATCACTGGGCAACTGCTTAATATAATGAAATCCTTCTTTAATAAGAGAAGAATCCAGGTTGTCATCGAGGGTTGTATGTCAAAATAATATGATATAAATGCGAGTATACATCAGGGGTGGATCCTTAGACCTTTATTATTCCTGATTTTTATAAATGAGCTCCCTCATAAAATTGCCTCTGAGATGGGTATATTTGTTGATGACACCACCCTCTCTAACAGACATGAGGGGAAAACAAATGAATATATATCTCAAAGGCAATGGCAGAAACATTAGAAAACTTCCAGACAAAAATGGATGGTCACGTTCAATACTGCCAAGACTAAGCTTGTTTCCTTTAATAACTACATGTAACGTGCTCAACCAATAATAGCCATAGCTAATAATACATTACCTGTTAATACTTCGTCTAAACTCATCGGCTTAATATTCACAGGGAACATGAGTTGGGACATTTCCAAGGCTGCTGCAAAGAAGATTGGCTCTCTAACGTGCTAGAAAGTTACTTACGCCTGAGAGTATCCCGTACCCTTACAAGGCCACCATTCGCCAATATATGGAGTATTGTTGCCATATTTGTGCTGGTGCATCTGCTACTAGTCTCTCCGTCTTAGAGTTCAAAAGAGAGTCGCTAACCTGCACTATAAGCTAGGCATTAGCCACTGTCCTATCGACGGAATATTGCATCCCTCTGCCTGTTTTACGAGTATTTTAATGGCGGATGCTCCTATGAACTAGAAGCCTTTGTGCCCTTTCGACGACAAACCCGACAAGCAGCAAAATCCCAGTAGGAATCCCTAGATGTAAGAAATTCTTCTACTCTAATAATTCTTCCCTATGACTGCTAGTCTTTGGAATTCACATCCGGGTCCCTGCTTCCCTGACTGTACTGACATGCAAAAGTTTAAGTGTAATGTAAACTGGCATCTTGCTGTTCCACTCCCCACATAGAACTCTTACAAATTATGTTCCAGATAGTAGCCCCCTACATCAAAGTAGCACTGTGCCTTGTGTAGAAAACCGTCTGATCTATAAATTTTGGAATCTAGATGTTGGCGGAGGTCTCTGCTCTCCGTGCGTTCTTTATTCCTTCTTGTATTCATGCCTATTCAACTTGAAATTAAATTCATTTGAGTTGAGCAGATTTTTTCCCGCTAGAATTTCTAGAAATAAAAAAGAAATTCTGTTACAAATTTTTGTATTCAATTTCCGCAGAAATTTATTCATAAAAAAAAATGACGGTTATTCAAAATCAGACTTTTTAAAAAATGGAAGCAATCAAATAAAAAAAAAAGTAAAGAAAGATTGATTTTTTATAAGATGCGTCAATTTGATCTGCGGAGTTTTCGATGAAGATGCTTTTTCAAGATTAAACATGGCGAGTCAATGAAAATGCTACGGACAAGTGAAGGATATGTGTGTATTAGGACACTTCTCAACCTATATACTCAACGCAGTTTTAATATTGTAAGAGTATCTTGTGTAGGAGACGGTGAGACTCGTCGTGGGCGACGAAGCGTTTCACTGAAGAACCACGGCAACACACAGCAAACAATGACAGCCACGGCGCGAAGGCAACTAACAAAGCTCAGCTGACTGCACGAATAGAAACGGAACCCAACGGTCACTGTACTGATCGCCACGAACGTCAGAACCCGACTGCCTCGCACCTCCAATGGACCGATTTTTATTACTCAAGATGGCCTAGCTAATTTGCATCCCCGCGAGATCTCGCACGATCCTACGAGATTCCGTCTCTAATAAAAGCAGGCAGGCGCCATCTTGAAACTCTTTCTTCCGCTGCCCCGACCACAGGATCAGCCACCACCCCACACGCCAGGTACACACGGACCCTCTTGCGCCGAGGGCTACGGTTAGTCTCACACTCCCCCCTGGTCTCCAGATCACATACGTGACACGGCGGACGTGGCCGTTTGATTCGAGCACTCCTGCGGAGGGGTATTGCCGGGACTTCCTCATCGGAGCTCTCAGAAGTGGCATCGGAAGCATCAGCATCAGCATTAGAGCTCGCAGTTGAGTCATCAGGTCCATGGGGCACAGGTTGGATCCATCGCTCATCGTCGGATGACTCGCTCCTTCCACTGCTCGCAGTTGAGTCACCAGGTTCGTGGGGCACGGGTTGGATCCATCGCTCATCGTCGGATGACTCGCTACTTCCACTGCTTGCCGATTGGTCAGCGCTTAGAGCGGGCCGGACATCCCTTACGTGGCGCGGAGTATCATCGACTAGTATGGCCTGTTCACTGATGACGCCGGTGACCCGCCCCCTCCAAAAGCTGCTGGTGCACCGGCCGCCGGGTGGCTTCACCCAGACGGTGTCTCCCACTTGGTACGTCCCCTGGGGTTCTCGTTGGTCGGGTAGACACACTTCAACGTCCTTGACGCGCACGTGGTAGTGATGAATCGCATCAGCGGGCGCACAGCCGCCAGTCACGGTGTCCTTAGGCGTTGTGTTGTATCTGTAAACCGCCTCCGCGATCGTACACTTCTTCCTGGCCGCGATCCTCTTCACGGTTCGGTGGCATCGCTCCGCTATGCCGTTGCCGCTCGGCACATACGCGCATCGGTGTCGAAGGCGGATCCCCCAGTTGTCCATAAAATGCCTAAATTCCCTGCTGCAGAACGCCGTGTCGTTATCCGTGAGGATCTCCTCAGGCGACCCCCTTTCGTAGAATATGGATTCCAATTCGTGGATGACACTGGTGGAATCCTGCCTTGCCAATTGGCGCCAAATCGCGAACCTCGTTGGCCCGCAGTCTATCAGCGTGAGGAAGTGTTGGCTGCCGTAGTGGGTTATATCCATACCCAACCGACTCCAAGTCGCGTCCACTCCCAGCTGTCCTTTCCGCCATCTGGCTGGGGCGGGGTCGATGGACTGGCACGTTTGGCACTCCCTGACCACTGCTCTTACTGCGCTTTTTGGTATTGATGGTCTAGCCAACTTCACAAAGTAGTAGGTCCGTTGCACTCCGGGGTGCCCACTGTCGTGATGTATCTTCCTGATTTCGTCCTCCTCGACGGAGGCAGCACACAGAGGCAATGGCTTAGCTTCTTTCTTCATAGCCTCATACCATGTCCGTGGTACCCGAGTGAGCTTGTCGGCGAGGTTGTAGTCCGAGGTGACGAGCACTACGTCTACGGACAGGTTGTACTCCGTCACCAGTTTTTTCACAGTCTCGAGCCTCCGTCTTATCAGCATTTCGCTGGCTGCCTTGGTGGGTGCCCTGGCCTTGCTCGTGAGTGTGTCCGACACCCAGTGGTGCACGCAAAGTGAGTCAGTGTGCACACGCAGTTTCTTCACTTCCCATTGAAGTGCCAGGTTAATGCCCTTTATTACAGCGTCGAGTTCTGCCAGGTTGATATGGGCAGCATCATTTGCCGGTCGCAGCCAGCAGGCATCCTCAACTACGGCCCCATCTTTCTCCAAAACTACACCGATCGCTAGAGAACTTGCGTCCACCCACACGCTCAGTTCGTCTCCCTGCACGCACCAGTCCCCTGTGGCGGGGTCATTCTTTTTCACACTAGCGACGGTCTCCTTTAACATTCGAACCAATAGTTCGTCGGTTATCTCATCGTCCCAGCCTTTGCTGACCGCATTTGCCCTCCTTTTTATGACGCCTGTCGCTGCACGAACCCATCCGCATACTGGAAGGTGCCCCACAAGTTTCCCGCACAGGGAGAACACGGCACGTCTTGTGTAAACGTCGGGTACGTCGGGAACTGCGGTTCCACGCCTCCACTTCAGGATCCCTCGCTCCTCTTCAACGCTCAAACCCAATACGCGGGCACCATCCTCAAGCCGCTCAGAGTCCTTGCAGTTTAGACGAAACTCGGCAAGTTTGGATCTTACGCGCGAAGAGGACACGATATCTTCGTTCACGTATATATCGTCAATATACGCCGATGTTCCCTTTCTGATCCATTCTTCTTGTGACAACACGGCATTGACGATAGCCTTCATTATCTGGGGTGCTACGTTTAGCCCAAATCCGAGTCGCGTAAGACAGTATCTCTTCCCGGAAAACATCACTGTCTGGAAAGGCCACATCGCCTCGCCGATCCGGACCTGCAAGTATGCTTTTCTCAAGTCCAGTAGGGACACATTGGACCCCTGCCGGCGCCACTCTCGCAGCTTGCTGGCACAGACGTCGGCGTCCGCTGTGAACGCATCAACGTGCGCATTCAACTCACGGTAGTCCATTACCGGCCTCACCTTTGACTTGTTAGGTTGGGCAACTGCCATCAGCGGTATCAGGCCCTTGGGGGGTCCAAGTTTGTCGTAGGGGTATGGAATCAGCCAACCGTTCTTAATCCATTCACGGAGCTCGCTTTCGTATGCAGGCCTTATCTGGTCGGGCATACGGTACTCTGCCACTTTGTTTTGTAGTTTGGCCGGTTCCTTGTCTTCTGACCACCTCCAAGTGGCGGTCCACGCCTTCTTTTGGTCGTCGAATTCCGCACTGAAGTCCGGCTGGTCGACTCTTAGTGCTGCGCACACCGGGGGCCTATCCTGAAACTCTACAACGCCAGCGCGCGTTATGCGCACGCCGCCCAGGGCTTTGATGGCATCGTAGCCTAGCAACAGGTCGAAACTCAGCGGCTTTTCGCGTGTCACCAGCGCTTCGACGTTGGCCGAGTTCCCAGTTCTTGTGCGAATGTGTACCACACCCACGCCGCAATACATTCGTATTTTTCCAGTGATGGTAGTTATCCTGACGTTCTTCTTTTTCCACGCCCGACAGAAGTCCGCACACACTATGGTGCGGGAGCAACCGGAATCAAGGAGGGCTGAACATAACGTGTCATTAACTCGGACCTGAATGACAGGGAGCGCCTTGTTTATTTTCTGTTCGGGGAAGAGGTCGGCACTGGCACCTTGTCCCCGTCCCCGTTTCCCGCACAGTCTCGGGCCATGTGCCTAGTCTTGTTACAGCGGTAGCAGCGAACAGCCGTCGACCGCCTTCTACAATTTCTTGCCATGTGGCCCCGCCCGTTGCATCTGTAGCAGATGACATCACCTTGCGGGCTGGGTCCCTGAGACGGTCCTTCGCCACTTGGTGGGGCCTGTGCGACGGCGACTACCGGTTCCTGCACCGTCGAGTCATCCTTCATTATTGTCCTGGCTCTGTCCACTAGGTCACTCAGCGGTAGTGAGGACATGGTAGAGGTTGCTCGCAGGAGCTGCTTTGCTCCAGCGGGGAGTCCTGACAGGAATTTGTAGGCTAGGGCCCTCTCGGGAAGACCGCCGAACAACACCGTCAGCTTCTCAAGTTCGGCGAGATACACGTCCACAGTTTCGCCCAAGCGTATAGACCTCGTCTCAAACTGCTCCCATGCAGTGGCGGGGTCAGTGGCGAACGCCCTGTACAACGCTGCCTTGATACTCGAGTAGTCACACTTCTCCTCAGCGCTGAGTTGCTGATATACAGCGAAGGCCCCGCCGGTCAGCCGCAGAGGAATCACGCGCTCGACATTTTTCACGCCGGACAACTGACAATGTAACTCGACCTTCTCAACCCAGCTGAGTACCGGGTCGGATCCGTCGAATTCCGGTATCAACTTTAGATCGAACCTATCCGCCATTGAAGAAAAGAAAACCAAGTTCGGAGTGGGGAGGCCGAAATAGCTTGTAAGAGTATCTTGTGTAGGAGACGGTGAGACTCGTCGTGGGCGACGAAGCGTTTCACTGAAGAACCACGGCAACACACAGCAAACAATGACAGCCACGGCGCGAAGGCAACTAACAAAGCTCAGCTGACTGCACGAATAGAAACGGAACCCAACGGTCACTGTACTGATCGCCACGAACGTCAGAACCCGACTGCCTCGCACCTCCAATGGACCGATTTTTATTACTCAAGATGGCCTAGCTAATTTGCATCCCCGCGAGATCTCGCACGATCCTACGAGATTCCGTCTCTAATAAAAGCAGGCAGGCGCCATCTTGAAACTCTTTCTTCCGCTGCCCCGACCACAGGATCAGCCACCACCCCACACGCCAGGTACACACGGACCCTCTTGCGCCGAGGGCTACGGTTAGTCTCACAAATATACAAACTTAAAATTTGGTATATAGTGTATTCAGGCATGTAGAACTTTTTCTGATCTGATTTAATTCGGAACAAGGGCTGCTAAAGGGTCAAAATTGAAAACTTCGTGCTTGGGAGTCGTCGAATTTTTATCTGCATGTCAACTTTTTCAGGAGGTTTGAAAACACTTTGTAAATATCGTGCCAAGCTAGTCTAGTGGTTATTTTTCTTGGCTCACTATCTCAAGGTTTTGGTTTCGATCTCAGCACGAGTATTTTTTTTTAATTACAAGAAGTGGTCTGCTTAGAAAAATATAATACTCGCCTGCACATGTCTGAGTTTTTTTCTGTTTTCTTTTACTTCGTTTGTTTTAAAAGAAATTTAACGTTACGTTTAATACCGGGCAACGCCGGGTACATCTGCTAGTATATATATATATATTACCGTTTTATCTGCTTAGTTACACATGTTTCGGTTACCGAATCGTATCAACGATCCTGTAACTTCATCAGACTTTACAGAAATCAGTAAAGTGTGATGAAGTTCCTGGATCGTTGATGCGATTCGGTAACCTAAACATGTGTAACTAAGCAGATAAAACGGTAATAAAAAGATATGTTTGCTCTGCAATAGTATTGAGCACTTTCTTCAGGTTTTTACTAATTATCATTTTAGCTATATATATATATATATATATATATATATATATATATATATATCCCCCAAACGTCTGGTATTGATGGAAGGGAGACTGAGATTTGCTGCTCTGTTTGCTAAATGATCTGAAATAACAGTAAGGGGAGACTTGATTCCAAATATTTCTCATATGTTATATCTCCCTTCTTTTGGAAATAAGATACAATTAGGAATATCTCATAAAGAACTATGATCGAACTATTGGTAAAAGAGCAGTGTCTTTCTAACCACAATTATTTTGTTTAAATTACCACCATTATCGGTTTTCGAGGGCGCAGAAAACAAAAATTACAGTTAAACCCAAGAAAACAAGCAGTTTTATTTAGATATGAAGTAATTATAGTTTAAAAAGTGGGGATCACTTTTCTCTATTAATTTAACATAAAAGTAATACCCACTTTCTAGCCACCTTTTTGGGGGGTGCTTATTATTTTTTTTTCGGGGTGATGTTTATTTGGTAATTGTGGCCTGGTCGGCCAATACAAAACCCACCTTAAAACATTGTTTTCTACAAGTTTTCAGGTGTGCTGAAAACGAATATCGCATTTAAATTTTCCACAAATAAGTATTTTCCCCGGTATCGAGCAATGTAATTGTTTATGTTATTTGTGGTGGTCATTGTTATACGCACAAGTGCGCATATTTTTGCCTAATACCGGGAAAATACTTATTTGCGGATAATTTAAATTCGATATTCGTTTTCAGCACACCTGAAAACCTATGGAAAACAAGTTTTTCAAGGAAAGTCACAATAAACGCTGTTCCTAAAAAAAAATAACAGACCTCCCCAAAAGAGTAACGGTAAAGTGGGTGCACATTTTAAGTTAAATTATTATAGAAAGTGATCCTGCACTTTTTAAAAATAGCGCATTGCCCACTACACAATTCTAGTCATTAGCTTTCCAACGAGCTATCATTGTAAAATTCTGATCAATAGTCGCCGAGATTTCGAATATATAATTGCCAAAAAAGATGGTATACACACACACACACACACACATATATATATATAGATATAGATGGTATATATATATATATATATATATATATATATATATATATATATATATATATATATATATATATATATATATATATATATATGAAAATCTTTGAATTTATGGGACAGAACCACATGAAAATTTTCAGGTTTTTATAAGATTATAATACTATTCTATGGCCAAAATTTTATGACAGTTGGCAAAAAACCCTTTTTTCAAACCAATAAAATATTCTGGTATTTGCCTATATTTTTTATATATAATGTACTGGCATACAGCTTCGGTTATACTGTTTCGGTTGTCTCCCCTGTGGCCTTGCCAGGCCACTAATATATATGCAGCATTCCCAATTCAGTGTTTAATATGTTTGTCCGGTTATTTTGCATTTTATTTCTAGATACTTAATTTCTTTGAATTGCTCTATTTATTTCTGAAGATAGAATATCAGCCGACGGAGTCAAGGGTGACTTGGTGACCAGATCCGAATCTTGTCACTTCCTACACTGATAATTGCGTCATGTGAAACACTAGTGCTCCTCCGTATAAAAATAATAGTTAATATTTGAAAATAATATAATTATTAAAAACCGTTCTTAGAAAATAAAGTTGAGCCCTATTTAGTGAATTTAAAGAAAACGGTTAAATTAAGGGTAAATACAACATTCCAACATCCGGTCATTGAGTACTCTCTCGCTGTTTACTAATCATGCTTGATTGCATGGCACCTCTAACTTACATTCCTGTATTATATTTTGGTAGTTTAGAGGTAGAATGGAAACTTACTTGTTCGAAAATCCCGGCTGGCAGAAATTATCACCGTCTACAATGATGATTACGTAAGCATGAAATAATATATATATATATATATATATATATATATATATATACTTGTTTATTGTTATATAAACATGCTCACATCCCGCTGCTACAAATAGCCACTTGTTTCAATCAAACAACAGATATCATCAGGCAGCGACTTGACTATTCAAAAGTTTAATGAATAACCTTAGTTTATTCATTGAACTTTTGAATAGTCAAGTTGCTGCCTGATGATATCTGTTGTTTGATTGAAACAAGTGGCTATTTGTAGCAGCGGGATGTGAGCATGTTTATATAACAATAAACAAGTATCATTAGCTCTTTTTATTGAGCACTATCTAACAACCTCGTTGAATTCATTAGTCCATTACTTTTGAATATAAAAAAACCCCGAGTATATATATATATATATATATAAATATATATATATATATATATATATATATATATATATATATATATATGAAATAAAATGGAGGTGGAAGGACCTGAATACTCAACGTTTCGCTCGATTTATGCGGGCTTCTTCAAGAGGGATGGTCATTGACGAGAGAGTCGGAGGATTGGGACTATATAAAATGATGGGGGAGAGCAGCGTGTTTTCCTTATGTAAATTAGATGTCATATATACATATATATACATTTTATGAGAGAAAATAAATTAGAATAAACTAGTGTGGTGGATTACGTCTAAAAGTTAAAATATCGTAGAGATTAAAAAAAATTGCGTCTGGAAATATAGCGGTGATAGATTAAGTAAATAAAATGACACGAGATTACGAAGGAAGTTTTTTTTTATTTAAAAATTTAGAGATAATTGAATAATATATATATATATATATATATATATGATTCACGAGTAGGAGCGGTACGCTCTACTATATTTAATTTGCGTCCGTTTTCAATTTTTTCGTGCCAATAATGTTTCATCCTTTCGGGAATCATCAGTGCACGGTGTCACGATTAATAACAGGCGAAAGATTCGAACCCGACAACAGAAGTTATGTCTGGCTTCATTAGCAATGACCCCATCCATTCGGCTACCATCAACCGCGAGAAATACAGTTGACATCTAAACATTTATTCTTTTTAAATGCTTTTAACGTCAGTCAGAGTGATCTAATCATTACATGATGATCTGCGCATATGAGCTAAGTTGACAGACTTATTTCAACTGAAAGTGCTAAACGATAAGATATAAGTTTCTTAAAGGGGATGGCATAATTATTTACTATAATAATTATTAAATACCTACAGACACAAGTGTTTCATCCTTTGTATATATATATATATATATATATATATATATATATATATATATATATATATATATATATTACCCTTCACCGGACTATCCATTCATATGAAATCTTTTTATCATTTTTCTTTTACCTCCTATTCTCCTTACCTCACCTTTTTTTAACCAAGTAAGATCTGTGACTTACTTGCAGTTTCATTAAATACTTTTATATGCAAAATCCGATCCTGCATTTTGCTAATTCCTGCCCTCTGATGAGAAGGAGATTATTTCTTCGAAACTCCGCGGATTAAGGACTATCCACTTATCTTGTGCTTCCTTTTTTCAAATTAAATATGTTTTTAACTCCTTTTCAAGATGTCTTTTAACATGTTTTATTAATCATTTGTTCATATATATATATATATATATAATATATTTTAGTCATCGACATACAGTCCTGTTTCGTTGTATCACAACTCATCAGTGCCGCTAGACTAGCACCTATCCCAAGCCGAGGATCGAACCTAGAACCGTCGTGATGACAGTCGGCAGTTCTACCCCTTGACCACGGAAGCGGTGCCCGCAACTAATCTGTCCGAATGTCTATTTAAATAAACATCCGTCCGCCACTCGTAAAGTGCTCAAACGTTTTTTTGTAAACAAACCGCGAGCTTCGCATTTTTCAGCCAAATTAAGTAGCGAGTGAGATTATTTACGATAGTGCTCTACCCAAAGAGGGGGGGCTATATAAAATATATATATATATGGTCCAACATCCAAAACATATGTAACTAAACAGATATATATATATATATATATGTATATATATATGTTTTATTTTTTATTACCGTTTTATCTGCTTGGTTACATATGTTTCGGATGTTGGACCATGTTTACGATCCAACATCATCGTCAGACCTTACAGATCTTCAGACCATATATATATATATAATGTATATTTAAAACAATTATGGTTCGGAAGTTCAAGTTTGCAAAAAAAAAAAAAAAATTGTAAACTCAAAGAGAGATTATAATTATTAATAGTAATATTTATAAGCCAACCTGAGCAGATGAAAATGCTCAATATTTTAGATAGAGCATATGTATAAGTAAGGAGTTAAACTTTTTCAAATTTGAATTTACATTTATAATTCGAAACAAAGAAAACTGATTAAAGATTTTACCTTCTTCGATGGAGTTTCAAAAATGGTTCTCATCCTCAGAGGAAACTAATTAGTAAACTATTTTGTACATAGATTAGATATAAGTTTTCTGGCTAGGACACAGTTTGAAAACTAAAAAGTATGGGAGAATATAGAACAGCATAGCCCCCCCCCCAAAAAAAAAGATGCTCAACTTTAAGTCCACGTACGAAGTTGACAAATAGAATCATAACAAACCCAAAAGCAGTGGGCATTGTTTGTAACTTTAATGGTAAAAATTGATCCGATGATGTTATCGTAACTGGGATCATGCCTATTTATAAATTTGTGAAATCCATTTATTTATATATAAAGCAAAAGCGGCGCGCGCATTTTTGTATTTCAAGCAAAGGCTTTTTTCGCGGGGTTCTCCGGGGGGGGCTTACTATGTCTTAGAACTTTTTATATACCCCCTAGATAATAATATCTACGATTTGCGAAGGGACGTCGTGTCTAGATTTATTTTGATCGACCTTTACAAAATTCGCACAATTTCGTTGTGTCGCGTGTTTGTTCGGATTTTTACTTTAAATAAAGTGAAACTAATGGAGCGAAGTCGTTCCTCGGCTTTCCCGTGGAGGACGTCCAGAAAGCAAATCAGCTTTAATCAATGCGGTAAAAACCACATATCAGACTATTGCTATTCATTTGGTTATTCCACTTTTTAAGGAGGTGCTGTTCCCCCCCCCCCAACATCTTGGGAAAACAAAACACTGCTGCGCAGCCAAAGTTAACTGCGGGATTTCATTTCCCTATCTAACGTGACATTTGACCTCATTAAATTTACGCACCTGTCACATAACCTTTTAAACATTTAATTTCATCGATTCTCATTCGACTACCTTCGTAGCGTCGCGGTGATTCATCAGGCTTTTTTTTTTATCTTCGCGTAAAAGATTCGGGTTCGAACCTACCTGCCTACAAAAACTGTTTTTTTTTCTTTTACACCGACAAACACCCGTACAACGCTAGCACCCCGCTAGTATTATATAGATCTAAAAATGTATAATTTCACATGAAAAGTTTGGCAGCGTTGAAGCTATGTTTCGAAAGGTCGAAAGAAATTAGGATGTATTCATTCCGATTGCAGTTCTTACCAAGAGGAGGTTGGTGGTTTGCTTACAACAACAACACCAACTGTACTTTAATTTTTTACGCGGGGGGGGGTGCTACCACCGGGCAACACCGGTTAACAGGTCCTGCTAGTAGTAAATAATTATGTCAGCTCCTTTAAGAAAATCGTTTCTTATAGTTGAGCACGTTACACTATTTTATAGATCATTAAAGTGGCGCGATTTACATCGATCGGTTGTCGATAAGCACTTGTTTTTATTCGTGTGCCCATTTTCTGTAGACAAAAAAGAGAATAAACAGCTACCCTTGCTTTCTCCTTTCAGCACGTACAAGTCGTCATCCCTTTTTTTGTCAATCAGATCGATCTGTTTGGCTCGTTTACAAATCAGCTTCCCACTTCTCTCATATCGGTCCATCAGCGTTTTAGTTCCGACTAAGAAGGCCGCGGAAGGATGTCAATGTGCGCGCGTATATATGCGTGCGTGAGGATACGCTACATCGTTAGCAACATGATTAGTTTTTTTTCTTTTTTACACAGTGATCACCACTTATCAAGGCCCGGAAGCCACTCAGGGATAAGGGTTATTGCAAGTACATTACGTTAGTGTGGAGATTTGATGAAGTGTTTACTTAAGGGGGCGGTTCATTAGGAATTTGATAACATTGGACTTGAACACATCCAAGTTGTAGTCCGGTGGGAAGCAGGCAGATGGAACAGAGTTCCACGGGCGTGCAGTTCTAAGAAAGAAGCTTTGTTCATGGAATCCGCGTTTTGATTTAGGCACAGATAAAGAGTGGGGGAAATTTTTCACAGTGGATTCAGCTAGACGGGTGTTTTTCGTGAAAGATTGGGCGAGGGGGGACCAGAGATTGGAGTTCAGACGAGCATCTGCCATGGAAATAACGATAAAACAAGGATAGGCTCGCAACGTCTCTTCTGTGGGAGAGAGGTTGCAGGGTAGAGAAAACGGCATCCCCCAATAAGCCACGAAGTCTATTTTGTACTCTGTCAAGGCAGGATAGGCTGTTTTTAGCAGCTCCTGCCCAGATATGGCAGCAGTATTCCATCCTTGGACGTACTTGGCTTTTATATAGGTAGAGAATTGCATCAGTAGTGAGATATCTTCTGGAGCGGTAGAAGGATCCCACCATCTTTCCAGCGACCTTGGCAACAGACTTGATGTACGTGTTCCATTTCAGATAAGGAGTAAAGATCAAACCCAGAAGCTTGTCAAAACACGGGGCCTAGCCCAGACGAGAGCCATCCATCACAATTGATGCCAGATGGGGATCAGAGCGTTGATGATGTAAGGATATGTAATTTACAGGGCGCCCCAATCCTTTCCATAGATGCCGTTAATAACATTCACGATCCTTTCTGCATTCATGATTATTTGGTATACCCTATTTCTGATTTCTTCATCAATTTTCAGTCACAAATATTCAACAGTCTTTTTTTAAAACTCATTTAAACGAAACACACACACACACACACATACACAC
The DNA here is from genome assembly GCF_053919585.1 of Euprymna scolopes. Taxonomy (NCBI): domain Eukaryota; kingdom Metazoa; phylum Mollusca; class Cephalopoda; order Sepiida; family Sepiolidae; genus Euprymna; species Euprymna scolopes. The sequence goes on from NC_136514.1 coordinate 76,360,511, forward strand.
GCACACATCTTGATAAAAGAAAACGAATCGGGAATACCCTGTGAAGCTTTACGGGCTTACTGTTGAAGTGAACATTTTTATTTTGTTATTTGCATCTTTTTTAACAAGGTTCTTATAATGGAAATTGTTCAGTCTTAGGAGGTCAAGCGGGTCAGGTTTTATCTGTTTTCAAACCATTCCAAATGTTATCTATTATTATTCTTGTGGATTATTATTTTTAATAAAGAGAAATGTGCTGGGCGGAGATGAAAAAATGGTCGGAGTAAGCGTTAGGGTAAAGGTTAAAATGTGAAAAAAGAAACATGGGAGTAAGAAAAAGGAAAACTAGAAATAGTTGTTTTAGTATAAAGATGCAATGAAATGAAATTAAACTAACGCCAATAATTCAATAACCACACACACACACACACACACACACACACACACACACACACACACACACACATATATATATACATATATATATATGTATGAAATATAAAATCTCTACAAAATTATATACTTTGTCTGTGTGTGTGAGAGTTGGTTCTTTATAGATTCCGAAACGGCTGAACAGATTTTCTTTAAAATATCAGAACTTTAGTGTATAAGTCTGGGAGTGATCTGAGTTATGTTTTCTCTCAGAAAAATTACCGATAATTGATAATCGAAACCGTTATTTTAATTTATCTATCATCGGTAAAGCCATTTTTCCATGTCGTCGCTTATAGATAGAACAACGGGCCGTGAAAATTCTACTGTAAGTAAGTTCATAGCGCGCTATTTTTTTTTTTTTTTGCATGACATGGTCTTTAAGTTCAAACTCCCATGTAATTTTTTTTCATTAATTGCAAAGAAATTTATAAGACTTGAAAATTTACGTGTTTTTTTCTTTTTTTTTTGTTTGCATGACGTGGCCTGTTGGTTAAAATCCAGCATGTAAATTTCTTCTTTTTTTTTTTCATTTACTGGAAAGAAGTTTATATAAAATAATTTCATAACAGAAACAGTAGTTTCTCTACAGTGCAATAGAAAATTAATACATTTTGGGCTAAGTTACTGCATTGACGATATCACGGATCTCGATGGCAATAAAAATATAGGAGTGTGAAATATTCGTTGATCATCAGTCAATCCCGGGCAACGTCGGGTCTCCCTGCTAGTAAATAATAAAACGAAAATGAGGAAAATAACATGTAAATAAACGATACAAAATAGATAAACAATACATGAGTAAAAATAATAAAGTAATAAGAATACATTATAAATAAACTAAATAAATGTACAGTGTTAATAATATATAAAATAAATAAAAATACATTTATATAAAATAAACATAAGCAGAGAAAAAAAGAAAATGAATAAATAAATATAATCATTTATAATAAATATCACCAGTCTGTTTAAATCTATGTATGTATGTATGTATGCATGTTTTGTCTCAGGTCATATCATATGCTACTGGTACCATGTAACCCAGTACTACCTGCCTCATGGTCGGGTCATCGGCAACTAAACTGAAGAGGGTGGCTAGTCTCCCTGAAGGATTAAAAACAAGACATTTCAAAGGGCAAATGAACCCTTTTCTGGGTCAAAGGCCAACTAGCACCGTTTGTGTATATATATATATATATATATATATATATATATATATATATATATATATATATATATATTGAGGTGGAGAGGGCTCCCGTAAGCCGTGGTGAAGGCAACCTTTCTAGGAGAAGCAAATCTCTGATTTAAAAACCATAAAGCGAGAGACCAGTACCCGCATTAAGCTGGTTTGCAGTTTAATTTGTTGCTGGCTATCTTGCTCGTGCTTGTTGCTGGATCTAAACATTTTGAACCCAGAGAGCGATTTAGCTGTTGTACAAAGCTAAGACTCTGTAACATCATCTTTGTATAGATACTCCCTCTGGCATTTGGGCTCATGGACTTTAAGTGTCTAAGGGAGTGGCACTCGTCTGACAAGACGTTGCAATCATCATCATGTATGTACGTATGCCTAAAACTTCTGATAGAGGCGACGGATTTTCACGAGATCGGTATCGTTTTGAAGCTCGACCCTTCGGACGAAAATTATCGAAAAATTGGCTAAAAACATTAATTTCTTCACCCTAAACTGGGCAGTTTTCTTCAAAGAGAGGCATTTTTTTTTGTATGTTTTTTTTTTTTTTGCGGTGCCATTTTTGCCAGTTATCGAAACGGTTGAAATGACTTTACTAATTTCAACGTTCCGAACTTCCGGTCGCGTCATGGAGTAGGGTTAAGGCGTAAGGTTTTCTTTCACCTTCTTTTCAGCCTTCGCGTCCCGGAGTCGAGCCTACCTGTCTACTACTATTTTTTTCTCAACACCCCCCCCCCCCCCCAACCACCCGGACAACGCCGGCCACCCAGGCTAGTACATAATAAAATGTATAATAAACTGTAATAATAATATAATAAATCATTTATATAATTAAATCATATAAACACAAAAAATGAAATAAATAAAGAAAACGGCAACTCAAACAGCTTTTCCATGGCAACACCTTTGCTTATTAGACCCGGCTTCGTATATTTACCGGTAAGATCTCGTAAATACCGTGAAAAGTAATAATACATAGTTAATTAAATAAGAACAGATTATATATTAATCACAAATCATACAATTAAAATTGAACAAGAATATATTTCCTGCATAACATCGTTTCCATAACAACACATAGATTTAACGAGCACAACTCCTCGCTATTTCTCTTAGCGTGCATCATTAATTTCTCATTCATTAAAACTCAACCAAATAAATTACAGGTGAAATAACGGGTAAGATACTACTACTACTACTACTACTACTACTACTACTAATAATAATAATAATTATTAGGGGGACCTGTGGAAATTCCACAGCGGACTCTTTCATCTTCTTCTCTTCTCTATATAAATAAAATGAACTCATTTTTCCCGTCTGATTTTGACATTAATAGGATTAAAAATCAAGATATTTCATGCAAATATAATATGCACAAACGGCAGAACAATATCTGAGGTGTGTTATCTCTTCTTCTATTCTCTATCTTCTATCTTCTATATAAATAAAATGAACTCATTTTTTCCCGTCTGATTTTGGCATTAATAGGATTAAAAATCAAGATATTTCATGCAAATATAATATGCACAAACGGCAGAACAATATCTGAGGTATGTTATAGGCTTATTATTTCTCAAATTTCTCGATAATCTTAGATATCTATACTTTTTCTGCTGAGAAGTCACGGCCAAAATCGGTTAACATCAATGGAAGTGGTAAAATATATTCTCTCTAATAAATTCCTCCTCCCCCTGCCACCACTTAACACCGTTTGGGGATCGTTCATAAGGAACAGTTGAGAAGAGGACACCGGTTTGGCTTCGTAGTTCTTTCATGTGAAGTTATTTAAAATCACTAAACTAAGCTGCAGTGCTCTGTGGCGTAGTGGTTAGCGTGCTGGACAATTCACATTATATTTTCACGTTCGCGCCGACCTACCGTAGTCGTTTTTTTTTTTTTTTCCTAAACAACTGGAATGGACTTTTCTTGGTGGCCGAACTGTTAACGTTGCAGATGTTTTTTTGTTTTTTTTCACACTTTATTTTCCTACTTTTACTCATGACTCCGGGTTTGTGATCCTTCCTACTTACCTACCATAGCATTTTTTAAAACTCCCCCCCGTCCCGGAAACAAACACTCGGGCAACGCCGGGTACCCCCGCTAGTATGTAATATATTGATGTTGGCATTCTGTGGCTGTTCAGCGTAAATAGAGACACCCTGATATTATTGATAGCTCTTTTGTTAAAATCGGGAAAGTATTGATCTAAGCTAGCAGGGACGCCAGCGTAGCCCGCTCATAAAATACGCTTAAATATGATATTTTAATGTATGCAGATTTCGTATATATTATTATAGAGTCAATTTTCTATCGATTCTTATATATTATAAAGTGATTTCAAAAATAAAAAGCCAGAGAGCTGAAAGGGATATGTAAGATGAAGAAAATCAAAATAGTACATTGAAAAAGAATGGGAGAAATTGGAATCAAAGGAATGACTGGGAAAATACAACGAGCAACAATCATGAAAAACGCTGAAATATTAAGAAAAACTCTTGAATGTGGAAACTAACACACGGGAGCAACAAGTGCGGGCCATACAAACTGCTGCAAAGGCAAAACATGAAACACTACATGGGACCAAGAACACTAAAACCGCATATCTATAAGTTCTTTAACCCAACCCTACCCCCATCGTCGCATCACTGCCCCCCCGCAAAAAGGAGCGAAACCAAATAACTTAGTAGAGTCAAGTAGGAAGGAAAGACCGATGAAATGACCAGACCTCAGCCAAAGAAGTGCAAAGAGGATTTGGACCTTGGGGAGGCTTATTGCCACTCATATCCCAGCAAAGATCAATAGCTGCTGCCAACGAGAAAAAAATGGCAAGCTGTTGCGATAATGCAAATTTATTGGCAAATGTTATCGAAAGTGGTGGAGATAACTGGAAACCTGGGGAGACTTGTTACCACTAAGCTTCCAGGGAACATCACAGACTGTTTTCAAGGAAAGATCTCTGAAGACCTGTGTGAGCCAATAATAATAAAAATAATAAGTTCCATAACACGACCCAATTATCACATTACTGCCACCCCCCGAAAAAAAAGAGTGCAACCCAATAATCAAGTAGTCAAGGAGGAAAGAAAGACCGAGGGGTGAGTACAGACCAGAATTCCACTATATGAGTAAGAAGAGAACTGGGACCTTGGGAAGGCTTGTTGCCACTCAGGTTCCAATAGAAATCAATGGCCGCTGCCAACAAGAAATCAATGGCAGGCGGCTGTTACGAAAAGGCAAATTTATTTGTAAATGTTATCGAATAAGGTGGAGAGTGCCGGGAGATCTTGGGAGACTTGTTGTCACTCAGCTTCCAGAGAACACCACAGGCTGTATTCAATGAGATCTTTGATGACCTGTGTGAAAGTTCCTTGTGAGCCAATAATAAATAAGAGACATACACTGACTCGAATATCAAACTAAGTAGGATTAAATATTAGTCCTATTCTCTGCGAGACAGCTCAAATACTCTCACTTCTGTTTCCGTTTTTTTTTTGGATATATTTCTTTTTTACGACATTGTTTTAGCTTCTTTCTTTTGAAAAGGAGATTTATTCTCGAAATATTCAAAAATTTTCACCATCCTGGTTATCTCAAAAGTAAGTTCACATTTACTGATTTGTATTCGTGATTGTTTTAGAAAAAATAAATAAACATACACACATTTTATAAAACCTACAAGACTTTAATTGTTTTGTTCGTTTTTGTGTCATACGTAATATAAGCTCAGCACTCAGTTTTATGCATTGCTATAGCCTTTTTATAACCATGCATATTTTTTTGCAAGCAATGCTTCAAGCAAACTATTTTTCCTTTTCTTGTATTTTGCTTTTTTATGTAACCCTGCTAATATATATTATAACTTATCTTGGTCTTCTTCATGATTACTTGTCCTACAAATCAGATTATTATTGCATGTTATTGAACAGTGATACATTAAAAACTCTGTTGGATATTCCTGTCCGCAACTTGGTGAATAATTCAGGCATCGGCTAAAGTTAAATACCAACTATGATTCGATTGTAGAAAGGATTGTGGATTCTATTAACAATCGCATTGGTGACATTCTAGAGGGCGTCACTTTATACTTGAATTAATCCGCCAAGACAACTAAATAGTTTACATTAGCTTTTGTTGTTCGTGTCCTGTATAAACCATTGTTAACCCGTTGTGTCGAAGTTGGGAGACTAGATTGTAATGTGACCGTCCCAGGGGGTGGGGTGATTGGGCTCCCAATGGGGGGGGGGTCAAGACTCCCGAAATACTGGAGAAGTCGGACAGATATGATTTTCATATTCTTTAATTACCGTTTGTGAGACGGCAACAGACCTTGCTGAGAGAAAGATTGGATTTGTAAATTTCTTTGTTTTATGAAAAAGCGACAACTCAATGTCACTTTTAAAAGAGGTAACGAAAACATAATTTCGTTTTCGATGCCAACGAATGATGATTCAAGGTTAGAGGAGAAATGTTTAGCCTTTGAGTACAATTACACCGAACCGAGGTTGCGGGCTTACCTTTCACTCGTGAGAACGGCGCCTTCAATCCATAGGTGCAACCGGGGAAGATAGAGCCTCCCATTGGGGTGACGTTACTAGATGCGATTGGTCCAGGTGTGGCCCCGGCTCACCCTCACCTCACTATATGAACAGGTCCCAGCGTCGAAACTGCTGACAGAGAATCGAGCTAAGTTTGGAGAGAATGAAGCATAATCGAAGAGTCGCCACACCCTCTCTCCCCGCATCATTCCACCGTTATAACGAGAGAGAAATTAACCCATTTTGGACATCTGCAGAGTGTCAAAATCAACATTGAACTACGAACAATTGTATATAACTATATATATTGTACATCTATTCCAGAATTTAATCAGTAGAATAGAGAGTTGAGTTGTTTCTTTCTTTTGTGTGCATGAGATTGCTTCCCTTCCAGCACGACAGATCGACGAAGAGGCGACATATCACCCGATGTCGAAATTAAGACCAACGAAATAGATTGGCGGGTCCTGTAACACTGAGATACCTTGCTGACCTATGAAAGACGGGTCACATTTAGTTCCTGGCAGAGGATTGACTCTTATGTGACGAAGCGATCCCCTGGGAAGGGATCGCTTCACGGCATCACATACCCTTGTATCAGTCTGACGCCAATGTTTTTATTTTTTGTTATATTTCTCTGATGGGCAAATCGTCCAATATTTTTTTAGTCTATCTTAGTTCTAAAAAACAATCTTTGTCAGTTCTTGATTTATACACTCGTTGGCGATAATAAAAAACTTACGCATCTGGTTATAAAAATATTTCGTGTATTTATAAATATAAATTTTCTGTTTTCAATGACAGATTGACAAACTTAATAAGATTGTTGTTGTTGTTGTTGTTGTTGATTGTGGTGGTAGTGCTGGTGGTGGTGAAGAAGAAGAATGTTTTGTCAGCCCCCTCCAGTGTCGCTCTCCCGTCTCCATCTCTTGACTTCACCTTTCTCTTTCTCTGTATTTCTTGTTATTTGGCCCAGATGACGTCAACATTCCACTTGTATTGCTTCAAAAATGTGTCTCAAATTCGCTAACTGAAAATTTTGCGGCCTAGCATTTAACTTCGCTTTGACATCATCAGCCGAACCTTGCATCCAATCTTGTAACCATCTTTTGTTTGACATTATCCTCAGGGATCTTGATTATTCAATATTTTAATAAAAGCTTTATTAATAAACAGCTTCGAACGAGTTAGGATCTATGGACATTAATAAGTGTGTGTTACCCTTCAGAGAGAGAAAGAAGAGAAAGAGAGAAAGAGAAAAGAGAGATGGATAGAGACCTTTTCTCGCAATAAACTCCGCAAGCGGATCGTCCGGCTACAGTATCCGCCTGATTAATTTGTTTGCCGTAACAGAATAATTTCTCTTCTGGAAGTCACGATTTTCGCCCTATTCCGTTATGGAAACATTAAATTATGACCACGTATCCATCAATCACTTCTGCATTTAAGCAACTGCTCTTGTTCTGTAATCGATTTAGATTTAAATAAACCATATAACAATAAAGATGTAGCAGTAATGTCAAATCTTAGTTAAATCGGTTTCTGCTGAAATTTTGTATATAAATAGAGCCGATTCATATTGATGTAGTAAAACATTTATTAAATTAACCCTCCGAAAGAAGACACTTAATTTATGAATAATGAATATAAAGTAAAATGAATTTGATATATGTAATTTTTAATATTTCCATGGTTCAATTCATATTAATTTACAATTAATTTATATATTTCTATCATTAAATTTATATTAATTTTTATGTAATTTTAATACTTCCATCATTCAATTTATATTAATTTTTATGTACTTTTTTATATTTCATCATTCAATTTATGTTCATTTTTACATAATTTATATATTTCCCTCATTCAATTTATATTCATTTTATGTAATTTTTTTATATTTCCATCATTCAATTTATATTAATTTTTATATTTTCATCATTCAATATATATTCATTTTTGTGTAGTTTTTTTTTATATTTATATAATTTAATTAATATTAATTTTTATGTAATTTTTATATTTTCATCATTCAATTTATATTTATTTTTATATTTCCATCATTCAATATATATTCATTTTTGTGTAGTTTTTTTTATATTTATATAATTTAATTAATATTTATTTTTCTGTAATTTTTTATATTTCCCTCATTCAATTTATATGCATTTACATATAATTTTTATCATTTAGTTTATATTCAGTTTTGTGTAATTTTTTAAATTTCCATCATGCAATTGATATTTGTTTTAATGTAATTTTTTATATTGCCATAATTAAATTTATAGGGATTTATATGGGATTTACATATTTCCATCATTTAATTTATATTCATTTATATGTAATTTTCATATTGTTATCATTCAATTTATATTCATTTTTCTGTAATTTTTTATATATTTATCATTCAATTATTATTCATTTGCTTGTTTTCTTATATTTCCATAATTTTATTTATATTCAGATTTTGTATTTTTTTATATTTCCCCCATTCAATTTATATTCATTTACATGTAATTTTCATATTTCTATCATTCAATTCATTTTAATTTACATGCAATTTATATTATTTCGTGTATTCCATTTATATTTATTTGTATGTAATTGTTTATATTTTCATTTAATTTATATTATTTTATATTAAATTTATAGATTCCTATCATTTAATATATATTAGTTTATATTTAATTTTTATATTTCCATCATTCAATTTATATTCATTTACATGTAATTCTTATATTTCCATTATTTTATTTATATAAATTTACATGTATTTATATATTTTCATCATTCAATGTATATTCGTTTATATGTAATGTATATATTTCTATCATTCAATTTATATTTATGTACATGTAATTTATATATTTCTATCATTCAATTTATATTCATTTACATGTAATTTTTCATATTTTCACCATTCAATTTATGTTATGTATATGTGATTTTCATAATTCTATAATTCAATTTATATTAATTTTTATGTAATTTAGACATGTCTATCAATCAATTTATATTCATTGATATGTAATTTATATATTTCTATAAATCAATGTATATTCATTGATATGTAATATTTATATTTTCATCATTCAATTTATGTTCATTGATATGTAATTTATAATTTCTATCATTCAATTTATATTCATTGATATGTAATTTATACATTTCTATCAATCAGTTTATATTCATTGATATGCAATGTATATATTTCTACCATTCAATTTATATTCATTTTTATGTAATTTATATATTTCTATCATTCAATTTATATTCATTTTTATGTAATATTTATATTTTCATCATTAAATTTATGTTAATTTATATGTAAAATTTATATTTGTATTATTTAATTATATTCATTTACATGTAATTTTCATATTTCTATCATTCAATTCATATTCATTTATATGAAATCTTTTATATTTTTATTATTTAATTTATATGACATTTTTAGGTAATTTATATGTTTTCAAGTATTCAATTTGTATTCATTTTTATGAAATTTATATATTTCCATCATTCAATTTATATTAATTAATATGTAATTGTTATATTTCTATCATTTCATTTATATTAATTTATATGTAATTTTTATATTTCTATCATTTAATTTATATTAATTTTTATGAAATTTGTATATTTCCATCATTCAGTTTATATTAATTCATATGAAATTTATATATTTCCATCATTCAATTTATATTAATTTATATGAAATTTATATATTTCCATCATTCAATGTATATTCGTTTTTATGTAATTTTTTATATTTCTTTCATTATATTTATATTCCTATATATTTTATATTTTTATATATCCATCATTCAGTTTATATTCATTTATACGTGATAGTTATTATTTCCATTTCATTTATATTATTTATATATGATTGTTATTATTTCGATCATTCCAACTGCACTGTACTTATTTGCTCAACCTTTCGTCATATGTAATCTCGAGTCTTCTTCGGGGGTATTTTGTCTTAGTTGAGTGTTTCTGTCGAACTCAAGAATCTGTACGAAATTTCGAATTGGACCTTTTATTTAAAACTTGAGAATAGCTTCTTCTTGTACAATATGGAATCTATTAATACTAAATAACAGATATTATTATTATTATTATTATTATTATTATTATTATTATTATTATTATTATTATTAATAATAATAATAATAATAATAATAATAATAATAATAATAATAATAATATCGAAACGTTTTGAAGGACAGCGTCAGAAGATGAAATGTTATTAGTTTGGTCCCAAACAAATTGTCGTTTTTTTACCTTCAACTATATATAAAAGCGACATTATTTTCATACAAACCTAATAACATGTAATCCTCCCAGCCCCGTTCGTCCCATCCTTGCGCAATCTATATGAATGTAGTTCAGATAAATATTTAGAATTCTTCCCTTCTGTTCGAACAGACAATCCCAACTTTGTAAGGAAACTAGATTGGAAAAAATACAATGAGGTCATTGTAAACGCCGCTTCAAAAACGTTGGCTCTCTCTACCGTGCTAGACAGTTACTCATTTCAGATAATATACTATATCTTTACAGAGTCATCATTTTCGCTGACATGGAGAATTGTTACTGCATCTGGGCTTGTGCATCTCTCACTTTTAGACAGGGTCAAGAAAGAGTTTCAAATCTTATACGTCCTGCAATATTAGCCAAGCGCTAACCTCTATCCGATCGCTGTAATGTCGCATCTCTGTGCTTTTATATAATGGCTTTCATATGATGAACTCATAGTACTTGCGACATTTTGACGTAAATACTCACAAGTAATCCGACAATAAGCAAAATCCCACCCCTCACTGTTGAGATCCCTATTTGCCTGCAACACTTTTACTTTAATATTTTTCCCACGGATTGCTTGACTTTGGAATTGCCCCCATCCTATTTTCTGCTGCCTTGACTGTAATAATCTGCAGAAGTTGAAACGTTATGTGAGTAAACTCCTATGTATGTCACGATACCAAAATGGTAGCTCCTTACGTCCCAGTGGCAGCATGCCTTGGTTTGGGTTATAATGAGGAAAAACAGTTGAACCAGTTCGATAATATAATATCGAGTCGAATATAACGTGAGATATACTACAGAGACAGTAACAAGTGCATTTCATGCCGTCGGAACTTATCGTCGTCTTCAGTTGCATATTAAAAAGAAGGAATGCCTCACAGTATCAATCAGTGTTGAACATTATCTTGAGTACGAGCGCTTCGAGGCCTTCCAGGTGGTTTCCTTTGAAATGTTGAACATTGTCGCTTTGAAATTTGAAACCTATAGTGACATTGATCCATTACTAACGATTACTATATTACCCAATTGACTACTGTACACTTTAATCTTTATCCTCGAGTGGCCTTTGGGGCTTGATAAGTGGTAATGCCTATGTAAAAAACAATTTTTTTATCCGAAACAGTATTTGTCTGACCTAACACGTAATGAGCACTATATACTCCTTTCGATGCAATTGCAAATTCACCAATAAGCACAAAAACACGATTAGCAAGAGTTTAAACCATACTGCTTGATGAAGGTAACTTCAGAAAATCGTAAGTCATTAGGTTTTGTTTTTGTTATTTTACAAGGGAGGCTCCGCTAATCAAGATCTGAAGCCACTCGAGGATAAGGAGTTTTAGAAAATCAGCGAGATAACATCGTAATGGTCAGTAGTGATAGAAATTAGATAGAATTTGATTATTTAATAGGACCGCTCATGATTTTACATTGGACTTGAAAACAACCAAGTTGTAGTTAGAAGGAAAGCAGCCCTGCGGTATAAAGTTCCACAGGCGATTATTTCTAAGAAAGAAACGTAGTTCATGGAATTTGCGTTTAGTTGCAGATACCCTATAGGGTAATGGGAAATTATTGACTGTGATTGCAGCTGGATCAGTGTTTGCTGTGGATGTTTTTGATAGGGACCATAGATTCAAGCTCAGTTAAGCATTTGCTATAGAAAATAAAATAGAGTAGAGATCGACTCGCAAGGTCCTTCTGTCGGAAGGAGGTTGAAGAGATGCGAAAAGGATATAGCCTAACAACATTGCCACTCATCCATCTAAGGTCTGGCTAGTGCTTTCTCTCCGCAGTCTTTCTCTCCTCGTTGACCCTCCCGCTCACTTATTTGGCGTGGCATCAGTTTTTGGTGACACAAAAAACGTTTCGAAGTTTCGAGGGAATGTAGGCGGTTGTTTATAAATATACAATTCCAGTTTTCATGGTTCTATGTGATGTTTCTGTGTATTTTACATCTGTAGCATTTTCTGCCTGTCAAATTTGTGCCTGTAGTTCATGTGTCTTAGTCTCTATATTCTATAAACTGATAAGCAATACATTGATGATAGTTCAAGGGATGACAGGTGATTTTTGCCACAATCTATATAAATAGTTAATAATGGAAGTTAGTTGTGTTTTTCCGTGATAGAAGCATTGATTGAATTTTAAAATAAAATACGCATAAAATACGTACGTCTGAAAGCCAAACACAACATTATGAAAATAAGATGGACTTGAAAACAACCAAGGTGTAGTTACATGGAAAGTATCCCCGCGGCATAAAGTTCTACAGGCGATTATTTCTAAGAAAGAAAAATTATTCATGGAATATTTCCTTGTTTAAATTAATATTTTGGTCCCATATGAAAAAAAATATATGTACAGTGATGATCATATTTATTGGCACGGTAAAATAAAAGTTAAATTTTGTCTAATAAATTCTAAAAAGGGATTAAATTAAAGAAAATAACAAAGTATATTATGTATTTTTAACTGGCCTTTCCGATGCAGCAATCGGATTTTAGAAAAAATAAATAACAAAGGAACGACAAACATAATTGCCAAAAACCCTTGTTCAAAATTATTGGCACGATTTATTTAATAATCAATTGTATAGCCTTTGGCCTTGATTACCTTCCTCAGTCGCTTTTCATAGTTTACAACCAAGTTGTTGCACTCTTCAGTAGTAATTTTAGCCCACTCTTCCTGACAATAATCCTCCAATTGAATAAGATTCTTAGGCTTCCTTTGCATTACCCTCAATTTTAATGTTCTCCATAAATTTTCAATTGGATTAAGGTCTGGGCTTTGTGATGGCGACTCCAAAACATTAATATGATTGTCCTCAAGCCATTTCTTAGTCAGTTTAGCCGAATGCTTTGGGTCATTATCTTGCATGAACCACCAACGACGACCAAGTGAGAGCTCTTTAGCAGAGTCTTTCAGGTTTTCATCCAATATTTTAACATAATCTTCCTTTTTTATGCTACCTGTGACCTTAACAAGTCGCCCTGGTCCAGGCAGGAAAGCTTCGCCAGATTTTCTGTAAATATAAGACACTTTATTATGGCCAAATAACTCTATTTTCGTTTCGTCAGTCCATAGAACACGTTTCCAGAATGCAACATCTTTATCAATATGACGTTTTGCAAAGGCTAGCCTTGCTTTTAGGTGCATAGGCCTCAATAAGGGAGTCTTTCTCGGACGACATGCTTTTAAACCAGCTCTCTTCAAAACTCTACCAACTGTATGTCGAGATACATTCACTCCAGAGGTGCTCTCTTCATCAACAATCTCCCCAACAGAGATCCTTGGGTTTTGTTTTACTTGTCGAACAATTTTCCGTTCATCTCTTGGGGAAAGAATCCTTTTTCTCCCTCTACCCTCTAAACTCATAACGTGGCCTTGCGATTTGAACTTGTTTATTATGGCTCTAACAGTGGATTTGGGAAGGTTTAGCTTCTTTGAAATCTTATCATAGCCCTCCCTATTGGTATGGCATGCTACAACAAGCTTCCTGACGTCTTCGCTGTGTTCCTTAGTTTTAACAATGGCGATTGAAAATTATAATTTAGTCACTTATAATAGTTTAAATAAATCGCTATCTAAAAATTATCTGAAAAAATTATTCACTGAATTAGCGTTAAACAAGCATAATATGGCTATAAAAAAGTTCAGAAAGCACGTAAACCGGAAATTGATTGATATTATACTGATACTAAAAGAAAAACAAAGCCGTGCCAATAATTTTGAACAAGGGTTTTTTGCAATTATGTTTGTTGTTCCTTTGTTATTTATTTTTTCTAAAATCCGATTGCTGCATCGGAAAGGCCAGTTAAAAATACATAATATACTTTGTTATTTTCTTTAATTTAATCCCTTTTTAGAATTTATTAGACAAAATTTAACTTTTATTTTACCGTGCCAATAAATATGATCATCACTGTATATGATTCTGAATATAGCATATAGGGCCAAAATTATTAAGAATCATATACATTTTTTTTTCATTTTTTCTTGCCATAATATTAACTTGAAGAATAAAACAGTTAGTAAAGAGATCGTGTGTTGGTCTGTGTGCGGTATTATCGTGAAATGACGGAAGAGAATTCAAGTTAACATCATGGCGAGTAAAAAAAAAATGAAAACAATGTATAAGATTTTGAAGATGGCGTATAGCGCCGAAATATTAATGTTAAACAAGTAAATATTTGTTTATGTTCATAATATTTCGTTGTAATTTGGCCTTCAAACGTATTTCATACGCATTTTATTTTAAAGTTAATAATAATATTATAAGCACCGAGTAAAACTAATGTTTATGCTTCCACCCTGCTTTCACTTATTTACAGTTACAGAGCAAATGCACGATTTCATAATTTTTTGTATTATTGTGATTATACGGACTTCCGTTCTCATCTGGAGTAGTTTTCTTACAACGTTTCGGCCGAGGTAATATCCGAAATTCTTCAGGTGCAACTTTTAAACTTGGTAATATTTATGTGGAACACGAGAATCTATAGGAAATTTCGAACTGCAGAGAATCTACCAAAGAAGATTCTTCTCGTTTCGTCAGCCATGACCAAGTGTTAAGTTATCAATTTGTGTTTTATTTCTAGTCATCTTCTACAGTGGTATCTTGTCGTATATGAGCATCTTTCTGCCAAACTCCGTAATCTACATGGAATTCCGAAGACGACATTTTATTTAATCCACAGAGATAGCATGGTCTCGTTTCGTCATTTTGAAGGTCGACCCTTCGGACGACAAATATAAAAGAAAATGGCTAAAAACATTAATTTCGTCATCCTTCCACTGGGCATGTTTCTATAAAGAGGGGGTCACTTTTTTCGAAACTCATCCTCCTTTTTTTTGATTGCCTAGCCTTTATTTAAACCTTCGCCACTTCCGGTTTGGCAATGGACGCAATGGCAAAGACGTCTAGTTTTTTTTTCACATTCTTTTCCTCCTTTGCGGTAGCGTTCGAGCCTGCCTGCCTGCCTACTACCAATTTTTTTTGCTTCAACCCCCCCCCCAAACACCCGGGCAACGCCGGGCATCCAGGCTTGTTTAAAACTAAAGTACTTCTGTTTTACATAGGAAAAATAGTGTTTTATATAGAGCCGGTAATTGTCATTAACAGCTGATGTATTCTTTGAACCTAGGATCGTACTTAAACGATCAGACATTATTTTGCGGTATGCGTTTTACTGACAAAATGCGAAATATAGTAAAAATATATTCATTGTATTTAGTATTTGCATAAAATATGGTTCAGCAAACTGCAGAAGATTATTTAGAAAGTCTTTCTAAACATATGGGAGCTTTGTTAACTATTCTGTACTTTCACCTAGCAATTTAATAAAAGAATTAATAAAAAATGATTAAATACTTGGGAAACCAAAGGAGTAAACGACACAAATCAGGAAGTCTTGAATACCATTAAAACAATGTCGCTAACTAGGTCTCCTGTGATTGGCTAAAAATAACCCCAACAAATCACTGGTAATTTTTATAAAATCTACGTGGATTCTATGAATAAAGCCTCTTTCCTAAAAGTACCTGCTTGTGTAACTCTGTTTTGCTAGTCTGCTTTCCAACTAACTACAATGTTGTCGTCTTCAAGTCCGACGTAAACAAGTTCCTATTGAACGGCCTTTATAAATAATCTAATTATACAAACTTTCTACCACAAATGATTACTATTCTACTGGCCCAAATACTACAAAACACACGCATAAACCCTTATCCTCGAGTGGCCTGCGGACGTTGATATGTGGTAACACCTTTGTAAAAAAAAAAAAAAAAGAAAAAGAAAAAGAAACGCGTGGGCGGTTCTTTTCAAGTTTCTTCCTATTCTGGGTGTGGTGATACTTAGAGAATTCAATTCCGCCTGCTGCTGCTGCTACCATCTCGATAGCGGTAGATGTGCGAGAATTAAGCCAGCAATTGTACTACAGAAGAAAAGACTCTTTTTACAACTCAGCCGAAACGAGAAGAAACATAAGAACTGTTAAAAGGGCGCATCCTCAGAAATAAGTTTCACAAATAGGAGTTCCTCATTTCCTTTCCTTTTTTTCCTTTCTTCAAAATACAAGCTTTTCTGTTCCTTTCCGACGTTAGCTTTACTTTGTCTTTGCGAAAGAGGGTTACAATATCGGAAATTGTGCCCACCGGGGAATAAAGACGGGGCTGCTCAAGCATTTTTGTAAACTGATTGTAGTGCGTTGCGTTTTAACTAAACACCTGACCGTGTATCCTTATTTGGTAAAAAAATAATGTAAATCAAATTATTTGGTACTAGACGGCTGGCCGGCGTTTCCCAGGATATCTTTACTTTCATTTTTAGACCCCCATACATGACGTCATACATGACGTCATACATGACGTCGTAGCAGACACATATCTATCTATCTATCTATCTATCTATCTATCTATCTATCTGTCTGTCTGTCTATCTGTCTACTATTATATACAAGTCAATTTGTGTGTGTGTATGTGTGTGAGTTCCTTCCTCATAGGTTCCGAAACGGCTGAGCCTATCTTTTGCAAATTTCATACAAAGGTAATTTATATGTCTAGTAGTGTTCTTAGATATGATTTGTACAGAAATTTACCAGATAAGTACCGAAAATAAAAAAAGATCTGATCGTAGCTTTTCTCTCTTATAGAGGAAAGGAATAATTTTCATAGGGGAATATTTTACGTTACACTGGCAAGGGAGATAATAAAATCTTAATATTCATTTCTTCTTTAAAAAAAAAACAGATTTATTATATAGCTTAGCAGTAGGGCATTCGCCTACAGACCGATTGGTCCCCTGTTAAAGCCCATGTGTACCTCACCATTTTATTTTGATTTTTTTCTCTTATTAATGAGCTCAATTTACGATAAAAGATTCAATTTATTTAATAACGCCGCGTATCCATAGAATTTATCGTCAAGCCCAAATATAAGCTGGCATGATATTGTAAACAAACACAGACGGTATTTGATGAACGACATTATCATCATTATGTTTAATTTTTTAAATTTTTTTTTTGGGGGGGGTTAATTAGTCCACCCGACAAATTATTCTTTGCAATATATAATAATCAATAGAGGATTGATTCTATAATAATGCATACGAAATCTACATAAATTAAAATATCACGTTTAAATGTATTGTACGACCGAGCAACGCCGGGCATCAAACTAATATATATATATATATATATATATATATATATATATATATATATATATATATATATATATATATATATATGATGAAAATAATGGAAATAGTATTCCGACAAAATAGAGAAATAAAAAGGAACAAACCGTATTATGTGTTCATCAACGTTTCGTCTTTATTTCCAGACTTCCTCTGGATGAATGAGATTAAGAAGTTTACAAGTGTACTGATATTTTTTGTTTCTTAATCTCATTCATCCAGAGGAAGTCTCGAAATAAAGAGGAAACGTTGATGAACACATAATACGGTTTGTTCCTTTTTATTTCTCTCTCTCTCTCTCTCTCTCTCTATATATATATATATATATATATATATATATATATATATATATTCCTCTCTTCCTTTCTTCTCTTTTCCTTCTTCAAAATATAAGTTTTTATTTTCATATTTTGATCTGTATCACATCTTTATCTATATATAAAAACAGTAGATGTATGTATGTGTGCCGTTTGTGTGTAAATATTTAACCCATAAACTCTAAAACTACAGTACAACACCGAAACTCTTAAACTACTGGACTAACACTGAAATTTGCATGAAATAGTAAACATACACCAAGGATGGTCTATAACGAGTAGAATCGTTGATTGTATGAGTGAATAACGGGCACAGGCATATATCGGCAAGTTGAATACAAACGGCTCATTTCAAATTACTACAATATTTTATTTCCTTCTGCGCATGCCCAAACCCAAGTCATTTCTTCAAGCCGTTTAATATTAAATCTAATCTATCTCTCGATAGCTACATTAGTAGGGAACGTGGCTGAAGGGCTAAATATTTAGGTTTCAATTCTAACTGATGTCAGCGAAGTTATTTTTTTTTTTAATTTTTGAAATCAGTGCTATATATTAGGTACAATATAATATTCAATAGACAATTGGCCCTGTAATGATAAATATGAGATCAGCATGAATTAAAGTATATTTAAGTGTATGTTACGACCGGCAAGGCCCAATATAAACGGAAAATATCCCAACACAGAAACTAGTCATCGTTGGGTGTTCCTGTTTGTGGATTTTCCAATTCAAAATTGTTGATGTGAAATCGAAGCTAGGAATTAGCATCTGCATTGAAACGTAAGCTGACACGCACTTGTGTGTTGTGATAAGTCAACGCGCATTGACAGTTTCTAATGAAATTGTTCGTACGATAAACTTTACGTGGACCTGTTATTCCAATTAGTCTATTATCAGATTACGTTCTCAAGTAGGTGGAAAATAAAAAGCAGAATAAATAAAGAAAATAAAGCAGTTCCATTCGACGTAAACAGTTAACGTATTCTGTTAAACAAAGGTGTCGTTTAGTGCACCGAGTGCGCGTAACCGTCATAATCGTCAACAACCTCGCCGGTCTGCACTTGATGTACACAATAGCAAAGTCTGGCACAAGGCCAAGACCACATAGCAAAACAGCTCCCTCTAGAAAGGAAGTCTAATCAGATACAAAAATAACCGAAACGAACCTATCCGTATTCCCAGGTAGAGCGTGTCCAGTGACCCGCATGTAACCAACGCCTCTACCAAATGGGTATGTAATGCCTGGTGAGGTTTCCTTCATATAACTTAATCGAACTATACTTCATTTCAATCAGGTGCATTTCGTAGGAGAGCTCGTCCACTAATAAAAAATCAATTTCACAGAAAAAAGCCTCACCAGTTATGCGCAGTGCGCACACACGCACATTATTTTGTGAGTCTTGTTTAGACATATTTCGGGTTAGAGCGTATTAGAATAAGGTTTATGTTTAAGGTGGGTGTTACGCCGCATGAAATTAAGAATAAACGCTACTGTGGAACGCATTGAGGAATGGTGAAGAGCCTATGCGTGTGATTGTGTATAGATAAACAATTTAAGAGAAACAATCTTGTTGTGTAAATACCAGATGAAGTGAATCTATTCCATCGTTTTGGATGAATAAAATATATTATGTTAATACGAGTTGCATATTGTCAGTATTTTATGTGATGATATTTCTGAAGTAGTAGTGTTCTTCGAAAAAATACAAAAAAAAAACGATCTTCACCAAAGAAGAGTCTAATAGTTCAAGTCAGCTTCTCGGTCGCTCGAATACTAATAAGGTGAACCCCGGCTGGGATGACAATTACTTCCACTATATACAATAAAATGTTGAACCAGGTCAGTACTAACCGACTAATCAGTTAGAAATCCTACGTGCTATATGCCATCTCCCTTGACCAGAACACACTTACAGTTAAGGAATACAGTTTAATTTATATGCCTTAGAAACTTACTCGCTCGGATGAAGTCGGTGTCGGTTTAGTGCGAATACAACACCAGATACAACCAAATCTAACGAATAACAAGCCAAAAACTATATGGTCCCAGATCACCAAAATTAAGCAACGTTGAGCCTGGCCAGTACCAGATATGTGACCATTTGGGAAGGCGAGGTGCTGTATTTACTTTCTGGGAAGGTTGGACCTGGGGCCAGCACCCTCAACCAGGAAAAAGAACTCGCTCAAAAGCATCTACAAAGGACGTCTTGAAATTTAGGAGAGAAATAAAAATTAGCCCAAAAGATGTTTTTCACGTTTAAAACACCGTGGGACTCGAACCTCAGAATTTTCCCAAAGTCAAATATTACGTTTCCAGATATATATCCATGTGGTCTTGCTTCTGGGTAATTTTCATCAGAATCTAATAATCGGAAAATATTCTATGTTCCGCGAAGTGCTATTTTTGGCCACTTTGACCCCTGGGGACGCGACCAGAATTTTCCCAGAGTCAAATATTACGTTTCCAGATATATATCCATGTGGTCTTGCTTCTGAGTAATTTTCATCAGAATCTAATGGTCGGAAAAGATTATATGTTCCGCAAAGTGCTTATTTTGGCCACTTTGACCTCTTTTGACCCCTGGCGACGCGACCAGAATTTTCCCATTATCAAATATTACGTTTCCAGATACATATCTATGTGATCTTTGTTTAGGGTAATTTTTAGCGAAATCTAATGGCCGGGAAAGATTCTATGTCCCGAAAAGTGCTAATTTTTGCCATTTTGACCACTTTTGACCCAAGTAGAATTTTTATCAAAAATCTCAGAATGTTACATTTTCTCCCTTGATGCAAAATTTCAGAAAAATGTAATGAGTAGTTATTGAGAATTTTGGGAACGACGGACACACGGACAAGGGTGAATTCTAAGGTCCAAATCCGATTAAGTCGGTGGACCAATAATCACTTAAGACTGAAGTTATTATCATGAAAACTATTGTTCAAGGATATTCTTAATTCAAAAGATTGAAAAAAAAGTGTTATGGGAATTTTGTATATTCCGTTAACATTTCAAGCGTTAGTTAAATACACCATCTATATATTAATACGATAGCGCGTGTGCTATTTTTGTGCCACGCTTACACTCGGGTCGTTTAATTGTTATATACTTTCATTTCTTATCATAAATAGTTTTACCAAGAATTCTTCATAAATTTTGGTTTCGGTTTCGATTATAGCTGATGGCACTCCAGTAATCTATTATTTTTTTTATAAATAATTTTATCAAGAATTCTTCATAAGTTTTGGTTTCGGTTTCGATTATGGCTGAAGTTATATATATATATATATATATATATATTTCGGTTTCGATTCAAGCTAATGCACTCAAATCATATGGATACTTTTTTTTAAATCGCAACGTTATAATATATAAACATCGATAGAACATTAACTCTATAATTAAATATACGAAATCTGCAAATATTAAAATATATTTAAGCGCACTTTACGACCGGGCTTTGCGGTACGTTCGTGCTAGCTAAGATAAATACTTTTGCAGTGTTAACTAAAAAGCTACAATAATACCAAAGCGCTTTTTACACTGACCATCTACAGAATGCCAACATAAATATATTACATATGAATGAATGTTGTATAGAGGGGGGTTCATATTGGTGATCATATATCGGGTACATGTAATACAGAGGTAACGACGAGGGAGACATGACATTTATAACAGTGAGAGAGATGGGGATTCATTATTGAATGAATGTGTATTACAGTTCTTTTACACCAGATTGGTGAATCATCACTTATGATGGTGGAGGGGGGACACATAACTTGGAAGGGGTTATACAAAGTTCATATTAAGATGATTAACACATTAGCTTCGATGGTGATGCTTTATTCCATTCGACCGGTCAAAATGATGATGACGTCAGGAATTCAAATTCGGGATCTACATAGTTTAATGTTCTTTCCTTCGCTTCCAAAGGACTCTGACTCCAACTCTTTCTCTAACTCACTAGCACACTCAACTGTTCTGCCTCCTCTGCTCGACGCCTTGATCTAACTAAAACTAGCTCCTATATTGAAAATTCCCTTTCTGCTATGACGTCAGATGTGTGGTTCCAAAACGTAACCAACTCACGTGGCTAAGAATACGTTTGTCAAAAACACTTCTACAAACAAAAAATTCTAAACTAACCTATTTTTAACCTAACCTATTTTTTTGCAATATATTTTTAATTCGTATTGTTCATTCTTTTTAGCTGACATTTTTGATTTAGTTTTCATAAAAGAACGAACAATCAAATTCTTTTTAAAATACAAACAATATCTATTTTATATGGAATTTAACAATAGCTAAATTCTAACATTCCGATTTCTAAATCTATTTCTAAACCTTGCTTACAAGGTTCGAGTCTCGGCTTATCTTAATCTTATTTTCCACTTATGTAATGTTCTTTTTATTTACATGGAAAGGGGACAGCCTTTTCTTGTAACATGAATTCCCTGTAGAATTTCCACAGGTCCTGCTAGTTAAAATTACTTCACTTATGAAATTTACTTAGATAATAAAGAAAAAATATAACCCATATTAACGGTTTGTCTAAACTCGTGGAAGACAAAAAATAAAAAAATAAAAAACAATAACAGATTTTTGTTACATTTTTACTGTAGTGTTTCAATCTATAGTCTCTCCTTACAAAACATTCGTAATAAATTATCGGCCAGCAAGAGTGGAACAAAATACCGTGGGGCTGTTTCCCAGCTTATTTTAAGATTGTTTTAAAGTCTAATGTAAATAAATTCTTATTGAGCCGTCCTCTTCAATAATTAAATTCTTCCCAGGTTTCCACCATAACTGATCATCATGGTATTTTCTCATTGTCTCCCTGGCATTTATAAACTCTTTTTTTGTACTTATCAAGGTAAGCAAGGAGGCCACATGAGGATAAAGGTTAATGAGTTTAAGGTAGTAGTGTCAAAACAACAAACACATCGCCTTGAGTCATTGGAGCGGCATAGGCCATCCACAACTTGGTAGATGTTTTTGTAGCGAGTTATTTTTTCGAGGTGAGGGTGCTTGCCCGGACCAATGTGACTCTTCCTCTCCATAGTTTCCTGTCTTCCATCAGCTGCCTCAGATCTTCAGTTTCACAGTTGGCGTCGTGTGCTATTTGCTGGAGGTAAATGCATCTAGATCGTCCTTTGCTTGCGCGTCCGTGTCGTGGAGTCCATAGCAATACATCACTCACCAATTCATGATTCCTACTCAGACAATGACCGGCAAATCGTAGGCGTCTCTCCCTGATGGTATTAGACATGACAGGTAGGTTGCCATAAAGTTGCTCCTTCGTGTGATGATTTTTCCAAGATATATTTAATACTGTTCATAGCATATCTGTGTATGTGCCGTCTAGTTTTCTTTTCAATCTTTTTGTGAGTGTCCAGGCTGTAGCACCGTAAACAAGGACAGATTCTACCACTTTCCTGAAGAACTGCCTTTTCAGTTTGTCAGCCTTGAAGTCCATACTGAATGTAATCTATCCAATGCGGCCCATGCTTTTGAGATGCGGATTTCAATATCTCTCTCTGTGGAAACTACGTTGCTGCCCAGATACGTAAAATCAGCAACTTCTTTATGTGCTGTTCCAACCAGAGCACTGATATCTCCTTCCACATTGAATACAGCACCTACCCTTCCCAAATGGTCACATATCTGGTACTGGCCAATTTCAACGTTGCTTAACTTCAGTAATCTGGCGAGAACCGATGTGTCAACGTGATTGTACCGTACAAGGTAGTAGTTTAATAATCGTTAATAGAGCAGGCCAGAAGAACATTGTTCCACATACGAGTTGTTCTAGGAAAGAAACTTTGTTCATGGAATCTGCGTTTAGATTTAGGTACAGATAGAAAATGAATGAAATTTCCTTATAATAAATTGGCTTCTGGGCGTTGATAAGTAAAAAAATGTTATCAAACTACGTCTTAACTTTTATAGTTAACAGAAAATTTTACCCTAATTTTTAAAAGAAATATTGACACGAAATAAACTTATTTTCTTTCAAAAATGTTATATCAATGTGTTACATGTTAAAAGTCATACGTTAGTAGCGATTAAGTTAGCTAGTGTGAATTTTGACAAAGGCCACAGTTGGTGCATGATAGTATGACTCTAATCTGCATACAGAATCACATCCAAAGACGGGTTACGTAAAGACAATGCAGGCGCAACAGAGGTACAAAACATAGCAGACAAAAGTCGAACAATCTTAAATGATGAATGATTTCAATTTTTTTTTTCGAACGAGAGAAAACTAAGATTTTCAGATATTCACTCTTAGAAGCTATGCGAACAAAACACGCCAATCATACAGGGTGACCCCCAAAAAACCCCAGAGGACATTCAATTGTTTTTCTGAGCATTTCACGGTCAACGGAGAAAAAAAAGGCCAAAGACCCTAGTGTTTTTGTTGCGATGTTTTGAATATAATAAACTAGTTATGACCAAAGTTTCATTTCATTCGGACAAAACATTAAGAAACGGGGCCTAATTAGAGTTGGGGCCCGTTTTTTTGGATCACCCTGTATAACCAAAAGATAATCTCAGCGAATGTCGTTAATGTCTCTGTTCGTCTGCGTCTCTCATTTCTCATGTTAGAAAACTAAGTTAAGAAGGAAATAATTAGTAATTTAGTTTCTCTCTCTTAAATCTAATTTCTCCAAATAAAACCATAGAAAAAATGCAGCAAATGTACATGTCAGAATAGCCGTTACCTGCGAACAGAATTGTATGCAGAGACGGGTGAAGTAAGTGAAACGGATGTCAAGATGATGAAATGTAAAACGTCGTAAATAAAACGTAGTAGAACGATATGAGAATATGACGAATGACGTCATGTTTTGGAGTGAGAAAGAATCATATGTTTTCAGATTAGTTTTCTCCGGGACGTCATACAACTGCTGCATGGCCAAATGATGCAGAAAACTAATAAACCCAGAGTACGTTACGGTCGTTGCTCATTTTTTAAAGTTAACAAATTTTTAAAAAAATTCTAATCATACAGTTCTTTACTCTCTCTCTCCCTTTTAATACATTCTCTCCAATAAACCTTGAAGAAACTCAGCGAACGCCTTCTTGTATCTTTCATACACAATCGGCTTTATTCCTTTCTGTTAAATAGACAATCGCTGACCACTAGACGAAACGGCCACACATGAAACGGCGAGGAAGCAGTGAAATAAAAGAGCGTTTATAAACACCATTTATGTTTAATTGCTTATATTTGGTCTATGATTGCTCATTAGTGAAAACAGATCACGAAGTATACAGCAAGTATTACCGACTGTAACAAAAGTAATCGCTTAAAAAGATAAGCTTGAAGTTAATACCACGAAAATATTGTATCTGGCAGTGTTCTAAGATAAGTTTTGGGTCGGAATGCCTTGGATAAATAGCAATAATCGAAATAATTCGATGAAAGAAGTAGAAAGTGATTTTGACCAAAGTTAGCATCTTACATAACCTAACATCACAAGTGCATTTGAGAAGTTTTATCACCACACAAGTCGAAAGTCCCAAATTATAAAATCAACAGTAGGTTCTTTGATATGACAGGGGCGCGTTCGGAATGAATGTTTCTGTTTAAAGCACGATTCCACAATGATACTTGAGTTTTTCATTTTAAACTTAAATTCAAGCCGTTATCACAGCACAAGCAGAAATACTCGGCATATAAAATCAACAGTAGATTCTTTGATAAGACAGCAACGCCTTCGGAATAAATGTTTCTGTTTAAAGCACAGTTGAATCATTATGCTTGACTTCTAATTCAAGCCATTATATAAAAATAATTTTATAAGATCAACAACATTACCGCAGAAGCTGAAAGGCTATACATATAAAATCAATAGTAGGTTCTTTGATATGACATGTCCACGTTTGAAATTAATCTTTTTATTTAGAGCACAATTGGACCATGATATGTGACTTTTCTCATTTAAAACTTAAATTCAAGTCATTATATATAAAAATAATATTATAAGATCAACAGTAGGTTCTCTACAGTGCAATGTAGGCAATAATGGGCGATTTCACCGGTTTCGATGAAAATGAGAATAGTGAAATGTGAGACGTCGATCATCATTTATTACCGGGCAACGGTGGACCACCATGCTAGTAAATAATAATAATAATAATAATAATAATAATAATAAATATACATATTCGCCTCTTATTCGTTGTTTCTAAGATATCAACTTATTTAAAGGTGTTTTAAAAGAACTTTTGCCATTGTAAATACATTATCGATATCCAGATGCTCTCATTTCTATATAAAATTAGTTGTTTCTTAACTGTTTCAGTGTTTGAGGATAGATATTTCTTACTAAAAATTTAAGATAAAAGTAAAATAATAATGATTTTTATATAAAATGTCATATATATATATATATATATATATATATGTATGTTTTGAGAAAAATAGAAAAACCTAATTAAATTATTAAAATAATCAACGTTTCGTCCCTATTTCAGAGGACATCTTCAGGATACTGAAGTAAAAATGCAAGAAAAGAAAAAGTCATAGACCATACGAAAAAGAGAACAGTTTTTGAATCCTACCCCCATACACACACACATGTTTGTCCTTTCCGACATGGGTAGGATTCAAAAACTGTTCTCTTTTTCGTATGATCTATGACTTTTTCTGTTCTTGCATGTTTACTTCAATATCCTGAAGATGTCCTCTGAAATAGGGACGAAACGTTGATTATTTTAATAATTTACTTTCGGTTTTTCTATTTTTCTCAAAACATAACGTCAACCACCGCTGGTATTTTTATTTTTATTTTTTACACACACACACACACACACACACACACACACACACACACACACACACACACACACACATATATATGTGTGTGTGTGTGTGTGTGTGTGTGTGTGTGTATTAGGTGAAGTAGTTAGCTTGAAGCATTCCTTAATGTGCATATAAGAAGCCATTTAATAGAAGGCAGATCAATGCAAAGATTTGATGGATAGACTCAGCCTGGTGCAGCTTAAAATATCATGATGGAACAATCTATGCAGTTTCACTTTTTTATCCAATTCATATGCATATGTATAATAATACATATATTGTATTTTTTCGTTAAAGATATTATGCGCTAACAAGACAAAACATGTAAAATATTGTATACAACACATATCTATTTATCGTTATGGATATACACAGAAATCTCTATCTCTACTGATACAGAAAAATCACTTTGTATGTGTAAGAGCTCTCTTTTTCATTGGTTCCGAAACGGATATATTCTATCTTTTGAAAATTTCATGCAAAAATTTATATGTCTGGCAGTGTTCTTAGATATATTTTGTACAGAAATTCAATCGAACAGTATCGAAAATTGAAAAGATCCGATCCAAAACAGTCTTTCTTTCTTATATTTTCGTTGCACCGGAAAGGGAGATAATGAAATCTTAGCAAATCATTTTTTCTAAACAAAAACAGAATTATTGACATCTGGAAATGTAGGTCAGTGGAAAAATATTTTTAACTATAGATCGAATAATACCCTTTTCAAGCCTGAGTTTCTTTCACAATTTTGCTTTCATTTTTTCTCATTAATGAATTGAATTTACGATAAATGAAGAAGTAACACTAAAAACCGCTGCAAATCATTTCCTTTGCGTATCTTAAAACTAAAAATTAATCAGAAGTGTTTTTTTCTAGGACATTCATCGTGAAGTGCAGATATCAGCTGACGTTACATTATAAAGAAACAACTTTGATGAACGACATTATCATTATTATGTTTATTTTTCGAATTAGTCCTCATAATATAAAATATTCAATAGAGGATTTATTCTATAATAATACATACGCAATCCACATAAATTAATGTATGTTTATGCGTATTGTTTGATCAATAAAAGTTAAACTGCATAGCTAGTTTCGTCAGTTTATATATAAAGTAGCATCAGTATTAGTCTATCAGTCAGACCTTTGCATTGTTCTGCATTTATAAACTTAATTTATTGCTAATATATATATATATATATATATATATATATATATATATATATATATATATAGATATATATAGATAGATATATATATATCGTATATATCTTTTATATAACAAAAATATTCGCATTATAATAAAAATATTCGCATATTATTCATGATTTCTTAGACATTAAATTCTTAAAAGATGCTTTAGAATAAGTTTTCACATTTTAATTACGTTTCAGTGATAACAATTATCTTATAAATCCAAGATGAAACAAATTATTAAAAAAGTATAATAGTTTCACTCTCCGAAAAAAAGGATGTTTTATCTGAAAGTTTAAAGACAAATCTCGCGAGAAAATAAAAATATGTTTTAATTAAAACAATTCGTTGTTATTAAGCAAAAAAAGTATCTTTTTTAATTAAAATTCTTAGATAATGCTTTCAAAGCAATTTTTTATTTTAAATACGAAAAGTGTTTAAATGTAAAGCCTCTTACTTTTTTTTACCATTCAGTCTGGATGGATTGTTATCATGACTGAACTCATGCATACATCACTTGAAAGTTTCATCTCAAATATTGAGCGTGTCCGTCTTTAGGAAAGCAACCATGTAGAAAAAAATTGAATCAGTCAACATTCAAAGTGCCTGTTGAACGTTGTCGAAGCCGATGCAGTTGATATCACCACAGTCACGATTTCATGGTGTCGATAAATATGTGAGTAACAAAACGCACTCCAGACGCACATGCACAGCCACTACCCCATCGCTAGCAAATGTATTGAGAATGATGGTAACTAGCCAGAACAATGCAGAGGATTTAGTTCTCTGCGTGTATATATATATATATATATATATATATATATATATATATATATATATATAGAAAGAGAGAGAGAAATAAAAAGGAACAAACCGTATTACGTGTTCATCAACGTTTCGTCTTTATTTCGAGACTTCCTCTGGATGCATTAAGAAACAAAAAATATCAGTACACTTGTAAACTTCTTAATCTCATTCATCCAGAGGAAGTCTGGAAATAAAGACGAAACGTTGATGAACACATAATACGGTTTGTTCCTTTTTATTTCTCTATTTTGTCGGAATACTATTTCCATTATTTTCATCATATATATATATATATATATATATATATATATATATTAGTTTGATATATATATTAGTTTGATTTCTCTCCCTATCTCTCTCTCTCTATATATATATATATAGTTCTCTGTTTATATATATATATATATATATATAGTTCTCTGTTTATATATATATATATATATAGTTCTCTGTTTATATATATATATGTGTGTGTGTGTGTACATATATATGCGCGCGTGTGTGTGTGTGTGTGGCATAATAACAAAGATTGTGACAGCAGAATCTTCTTTTCATTCTTTTGACTCTCGGGTATGTATCCGGCACAGACACACAATCAACCGAGAACCGCATCCGTTTATATAAAAACATATAAGATATTAACGGATACTCAAGAGTTAAAACAATGAAAAGAATATAATAATAATCACGTTAACATACAGGTTCCCGTTAGATCACTGAAGTTAAGCAACGTCAGTACTAAAATGGGTGACTATTTGGGGATTCCATATGCTGTATGTGCCCTCTGGTTCAACGATTCCATAGTGTCGATAAATATATGAGTAACAAAACGCACTCCGGACGCACATGCACAGCCACCACCCCATCGCTGGCCAAGTGCATTGAGAATGTTGGTAACTATGCAGAAAATGCAGAAGATTTCTGGAGCACATATGTCACTGATTTTAATGATGCTATTTCTGTTTCTCAGCTCTTTAACATTTTGGAGTTAAAAAATAGGATGCATTACTTCTTGAACGAACCTCGTGCACTACTGGTGGCCAGGCGTTCGAAGTTAAATCTAAAATTTAAAACAAATCCCTCCCCCAATATATGTTTATAATAAAAATATTTATTCGTCGTTTCTATGGCATTCTGCCCATTTTCAAATTTAAATTCTTTAAAGATACTATCAATTTTTTTATATTTTGAATACAACATTGAAATCCACGTGCAGTCAACAAGTGACAAGAGGATAACAGCGAGAAGAGAACGAATACAAATGAACACGTTTATCTTTATCATAAAACAACATGAATCGCCAAGGAAAGTTGATTTATTGGAAGAATTAAGGACAGCATCTAGAAAAAAAGGAATCATTTTAATAAAAGAATATTGGTATTTAATTGGTTCCGCATGAGAGTAATATGTGACACAAGGTCGTTTTTAGTGGTCGAAAACCAGCTCTCCAAAAAGGAATTTTTGAATAAGGACAAATGAACTTAAGTGTAGCATCAGGACAGATACTACACTTAGATATTAGCCCGTTTTGATCTTTGACAAATTGATGGACCTGAACCGTTTGCTATCTGCGGTCTTCATTGGAGCGACGACGTTTTCTTTACGTGCGGTTACCTAGTGAGATCCAGAAGCCGGAAACAAACGAAGTTGGGGACGTCACTAGGTACTTGTCAAGCATATTTTTTATAGGTTAGTGCGCTAATCCTAGTGCTCTGGATTTTCAAATTTACGCCTGACATCATAGACAGCTAAATAAAATAACCACAAAAGGAAAAATATGCCACATGTTAATGTTTTACCTGAACTCGTGGCAGAACAAAAATAAATATTTTTTATCTTGTTAACCACATAGTCTCAAGCTGATGTAGTGCATGTAGAGGGGCGTGCAATAAGTAATGCCCCTGCTCCACTTTCCATAGCAATAGAGCAACGAAACTTGGCACAGTTATTAGTCTTTCTCTACATAGGAACCACCCAGAGTTATGCATTTCTCCCATCGTTTGATGCAGCTCTGGAGACCGTTTTTGTAGAACACCCCAGGTTGGTCCTCCAACCACGACATGACTTCAGAAATCAAGGCTGCATCATCTGGGAAACACTTTCCTTTCAAAAACAACTTCATGGCTGGGAAGAGGTGAAAGTCAGAGGGTGGCAGGTCAGAAGAGTAGGAAGGATGGGGAAGGATTTCATAACCACACGCCCGTGCTTCTGATCTGGCGACATGCGAGTTGTGGACCAGAGCGTTGCCCTGCAGGAGGAGGGCACCTTTACTGATTTTGCCCCGCCTCTTGATTTTGATAGCTTCCCTTAATTTCATCAAAAGCATAATAGGCTCCTGTAATTGTGGTACCCTTTGCCAGGAAATCTGTCATCACTACTCCGTCCTGGTCCCAGAAGACTTTGAGCATGACCTTGCCAGCGGAAGGCTGCACCCTTGCCTTCTTTGGAGGTGGTGGGTCCAAGTACTTCCACTGCATTGACTGGACTTTGGTCTCTGGATTATAGTGATGGACCCAGGTTTCATCCTGTGTAATCAGTCTTTTGAAAAAGTTTAACTCATCTTCTTGGCACATCTCCAAATTCATCCTCGAGCACTCGACGCGTTCTCCCTTTTGGAATGGTGTGAGCAACATGGGAATCCATCTGGCAGACACCTTATGTATATGCAAATGGTCATGAATGATAGTTTCCACAGACCCTGTACTAATCTTGACATCTTGGACTATTTGTCGAATAGCAATGCGCCATCTTCCAAAATGGCAGCCCCAACTTGACGGACAGCTGCCTCATCAATGGCAGAAGGGGAGAACCAGGTATGGGAGCTGTTTCCACAGACTTCCGGCCATATTTGAATTAACGATGGCAGTGTTTTACACGGTCATATGATAGGGCATTATTACCATGAGTTTCTTTCATTTCATCAAAAGTCTCCTGTGGTGTGCGTCCTTTCAAATACAAAAACCGGATCACTGCCCGACATTCAACAAGCTCCATTTCACACCTGACTTAGTTCAAACACCTGTAAAACAGAAACCACAATTAGTTCAGAGCTGTAATTATCAAGGCCCGAAATCCACTCGAGGATAAGGGTTAATGAATGTAAGGTGGTAGTGTAATGATTGTTAATGGTATAGATTAAGTAAAATTTGGATTTTCTTTTAGGAGACGGCTCAACAAGAACTTGTTTACATTGGACTTGAAAGCGATCATATTGTATTTAATTCAAATTCCTGTTGAGATAGCTTTTTAAATAATTAAACGAAAGTTTTGCCATTACTGATCATCGCGGGATTGCCTGTCAATCTTCCTGACACTTATTATAGCTTATCCTGGAGTTGCCTTTGAGCCTTTATAAGCGATTGCCATTAGATAAAAACTGGTTTTAAAACGACGTATTAACTGTTACAGTTAACAGGAAACTCTCTTTTTTTTTACATAAGCATCACTACAGAGGCCACTCGGGGGTTAAGCGTTAAAGAGTTACAGCAGTCAATTGGAACATATAGTAATCGTTAGTAATAAAAATTCGATAAATTTGTAAACAAGTGGAACGGCTCATTAATAACTTGTTTACGTTTCACTTGAAGACAACCATATCGTAGTCTGCTGGAAAGCAGGCAAACGGAAGACAGTTCCACAGGCGTGCACTTCTAAGAAAGACGCTTTCTTCATGGAATCTTCATTTAGGTTTAGACAGATAAAGAATGGGGGGATTATTGATAGTGTTTTCAGTAAACGAGTATTTCTCGTGAAAGTTTGGCGACGGAGGACCATAGATTTGAGTTAAGACGAGCACTTGCCATGAAAATAAGGATAAAGCAGAGACAAACTCGCAACATCTCTTTTGTGGAAAAGAGGTTGCAGGGAAGAGAAAATGACATCTCCTACAAGGCTACGAAGTCTATTTTGAACTCTGTCAAGGCAAGATAAGTCCTTTCTAGCAGCTCCTGCCCAGATGTGGCAACAGTACTCCATCTTTGGACGTACCTGGCTCTTATATAGGTAGAGAATTGTATCATCAGTGAGATATCTACTGGATCGATAGAAGGATCCCACTATTTGTCCAGCGACCTCGGCAACGGATTTGATATATGTGTTCCATTTTAGATCAGGAGTAAAGGTCAAGCCCAGAAGCTTGTAAAAACATGGAGCCTCCTCAAGACGAGAGACATTCATTTCAATTGATGCCCGTCGGGGATCACTTACACTCGAGTTTTCTTTCCACCATTACTGATCATCACAGAGTTGTCTCATCGTCTACCTACACTCATTATCACTTGTCCTTGAGTGGCCTCTCAACCTTAATAATCTGCGACTTGCAAGTCACCTGTTATAATAAGACTGAAACTAAACTCAATTCATTTACATTGACAAAAATTAACTTTCTTTAAAATTTTTATATTTATGAGGTTTTCGTGTTGTCTAATGATCATCTACAAATGTTAGCTGCGAAAATCCAGCGATGCGCAACAAATAATCGTAAGAATAAAGCCGCATCAATTCGAATCATAAGGTAATAAGATTGTAATTCAAAAGATATTTCTTTAATTTTGATGCATTTTTAATCTTCAAGTAGTTTAAATGAGAATGGTGGAAAATTTATCAGAACGAAATATAATTATTTAAAAATATAATCCCAAACGAATATGTTTCCTAAACTTTATATTTTTCCGATTACGTTAAGAGTTGTTTATTCAATTGAAAAAGAAAAGTTAGGCAAAATTGTTATAGGGAAAATCATAAAATGATTCTGGCAACAAATGAGAATGCTCACCAATCAATTGCATTATGCACTTTAACAAGATTCGATTACCGTCTGATGACGGGAATGGTAATGGCTTGACGATTTATCTGTCTATCTATCCGTCCGGCTTTCTTTACCTCTCTCACACGTACAACGTTTTCGTTTTTGGGTTAAATAATACGTTTATAACAAAAGTAACCAGTGAACCTAGCTTATAACTATGATGGTGGTCACAACGACGTCAATAGTGGAACCGCCGGAATGACAAGGCTGCGTGCTTTTGTTAGCAACTTTAGTTACAACAATGCCACAGGTGCATAACGGTTTATATACAAGGCCACCATTCGCCTATGCGGGAGTATTCTTGCCACATCTGTACCTGTGCATAACTAACTTCTTTTTATGAAGAAAGAATGACACAAGGAGACGTTCGCTGTACGTTTTCAAGTTTTTATTTGGAGAGAAAAGACTCTGGAGAGAGATAAATATTATTTTAGCTAATTATTTACTTCTTTATTTTACATTCTAACTTATTGAACTGAGAGACACAGAGGGACAGAAACACCAACAACGTTACGCTTTGATTATTCTATATTATTGCGGGTGTCTCGTTAGTATGTCTCACACGGAAAGACTGTTTTGAAAACCTTAGTTTTGTGTCATCTTAAAAACGTGACGTCATTTTTAATCGTTCGACCTTTGTTTTGTCTACATTTGACCTACTGTCCCCTGCCTCAATTATACATAATTCATCATTATTCAATCAACCATGGAGATGATTGTGTCCTTAATATAATGCATATAGTATGACCCCCGTAAAAATAATATACACTAGATGTTTTAATCTCTACTGATTATGAGGGTCCTAATGTGTAACATCTGTCTCTCCCTCCATTATCCTGTTTCTTTTAATCGACTCACTATCTTTCTTTCTCTCAATCAACTATCCATTTTTTCTCTCGCGCTTTTTCTCTCAGTTGACCTCTCTCTTTTTCGCTCTATTCTTTTCAATTGGATATCTTTCTTTCTCTCTATCTTCCAATTGACTATTTCTTTTTACTCTCGCAATTTCTCTCTCTGTGTCCATTGATTATCTTATGATATATATCGTTAAGCCATGGCATTTCCAAGCTGATAGCTTCTCGGAAGAAGACGAGAAAAATCTGGCATTATACAAACGTAAAGTTAAAAAGAAAACGACGACTTTGGAAAGATTAAGATTAGAAATAGAAAAAAATTGAGATTAGAATTGGAAGAAAATTCTTATAGTGTGGCACTATATCTCAGTCTCACGGTTGCTAACACTCTTCAGCATGGCCAGGTGGTAATTTGGCCATAAGCGTAGAAATACACAGAAATGCAGCCCAGAATTCCCTTGCCTTTTATCGGCCTCTTCTTTTCGTCCGGACAACATGGGATAAGCACGCATATTTCTGTCTCTCCGTAAGCGAGAGGGGGCACCCCTCCCCCTCAACACTAGTAAAGCATAGTTAGTTTAATAATTGTAGGATATGTAAAGTGTAAATTGTTTTTTGTAATATATAGTGTATACATAACATAAAATAAATAATTAAGTATGTTTCATAAGTATTACGATTGTGTCGTGTTATGTGTTTTCTCATGTCTGTCATAAAAATGTCTCCGTTAAACAACGAAGTGGTCCGAAAGTCCGAAGGACGAAGGAAGATTCCAACCAGAATGCCACCAGGGAGAATAGGTCATTTTGGGAGAATGAAGGAGCCACCCACATCCAACATCTCAGGTATGATTTTCTTCTTACAAACCCTAATGACTGGTCCATCTTCATATCTTCATGATACCGTTTCTAAGACATTTAGTGTAGCAAGTAAAGCCAGTCACACGCCAGTGACCGGCTGATCGTGTTATAAATGTTGCCTTTAAATGAAAGATTGTCTCTTAAAAATAGTTCACGACATAATCAAAAATAATATTCACCGACATCTCCACCCGTTTCTGGTGATGTTTCCATGTGCTTATCTGGGGATATCGTTTATTTCCCCGGGGAGCTAGTTGCGTTCCCAGAACGTTTCTCCACCAAGTAACTCTCCCCGGGGAGGCGATAGTACCATACTAGTACTGAATTTGTTCTGTTTTATTTATATTTTATAATTAATTATTTTTATCAAAATTTTATTGTAAATTACACAGCAGTCATGTATGTCCAAGGATGGAGTATTCTTTCCTAATCTGAACAGGAGTTGCCTTGACAGAGTTCAGAATAGACTTTGTATCCTAGTGGGGGATGCCCTTTTCTCTTCCCTGCAATCTCTTTCCCACAGAAGAGATGCTGCGAGCCTGTCTCTGCTTTATCGTTATTTTCATCACAAGTGCTCGTCTGAGCTCAAATCTATGGTCCGCCGTCGCTAGAAACACTCGTCTAGCTGAAAACACTATCAATAATTTCCCCCACTCTTTATCTGTGCCTTAATCTAAACGTAGATTCTATCAACAAAGCTTCTTTCTTAGAACTTCACGCCTGTGGAACTGTCTTCCGTTTACCTGCTTTCCAGCTGACTACAATATGGCTGTCTTCAAGTCAAACGTAAACAAGTTCTTGATGAGCCGTTCCTCTCAAGTAATCCAATTTACCAAATTTACACTTCTAACGATTGCTTATTCTCGAGTTGCCTCTTGGCATTGGTAAATGGTAATTCCTTTGTAAAAAATTAAAAACAAACTTTTGAATGTTCGAAAAACATTTTTAACAGTTTGGAATTTATTAATATTATTATTATTAATTTAAAAAAAATGTCTTATTTCATTGCTTTATATATTGTGTTGGATTTTTTTTTTTAGCTTTTATAGCTTTTTTTCTGTCCCTTTATTTTATCCACATCGTATCATCTCTTATGAAAATATTTTTATTATTATTATTATTATTATTAATTTTATTATTATCATTATTATTATTATTATTATTATTAATAATTTTATTATTATTATTATTATTGTTATTATTATTATTAATAATTTTATTATTATTATTATTATTGTTATTATTATTATTAATAATTTTATTATTATTATTATTATTATTATTATTATTATTATTATTTATGTATTTATGTGTTTCACTGTACAACGGATCATCAGCGTAGTTGACTGTAAAAAGGCTTCCTCCAGTTTTGACAGACTATAGATACCCACAGTAAAAGTGCCTGCGCGTGATATTTTTGTGACAAAGTTGTTTAATCTCACGTCACACCTCTCCTGTGTCGACATTGCTGAACATCAGTGCAAGTGGAGGTTCAGAACGACTGGAAACAATGCCGAGATAAGCGGAAAGCAAATAACACGCCTAGAATTTCCAAATGATCACCCATATGGTACTAGCCAGGCTCAACGTTGCTTAACTTCGGTGATCTGACGAAAACCTATCTATCAACGTAATTATGTCGTACTGTACTATTTGACTGTACTATGGCTCAAAACGCCAACCTGATAATAGTGTCTATGGTTTGTGGTTCGAGGCCCGGTACAGTCAGCTACAGCGGAATACGTGTCCATATATAACTGCACTATATAATGTACTATATATATATATATATATATATATATATATATATATATATATATATATATATATAGGGCTTAAATAATGTACTATATATATATATATAGAGGGCTCAAACATTTGTTTGTAAACAAACCGCGAGCTTCGCATTTTTTCAGCTAAATTAAGTAGCGAGTAAGATAATTTACGATAGTGATCTACCCAATAGGGGGGGCTTTATAAAATATATTTTAGTCATCGACATACAGACCTGTTTCGTTGTTTCACAACTCATCAGTGCCGCTAGACTAACACCTATCCCAAGCCGAGGATCGAACCTAGAACCGTCGTAATCACAGTCGGCAGTTCTACCCCCTGACTACGGAATCGGTGGCCGAAATTAATCTGTCCGAATGTCTATTTAAATAAACATCCGTCCGCCACTCGTAGAGGGCTCAAACGTTTGTTTGTAAACAAACCGCGAGCTTCGCATTTTTTCAGCTAAATTAAATAGCGAGTAAGATAATTTACGATAGTGCTCTACCCAATAGGGGGGCTTTATAAAATATATTTTAGTCATCGAGATACAGACCTTTTTCGTTGTTTCACAACTCATCAGTGCCGCTAGACTAACACCTATCCCAAGCCGAGGATCGAACCTAGAACCGTCGTAATCACAGTCGGCAGTTCTACCCCCTGACTACGGAATCGGTGGCCGAAATTAATCCGTCCGAATGTCTATTTAAATAAACATCCGTCCGCCACTCGTAGAGGGCTCAAACGTTTGTTTGTAAACAAACCGCGAGCTTCGCATTTTTTAGCTAAATTAAGTAGCGAGTAAGATAATTTACGATAGTGCTCTACCCAATAGGGGGGCTTTATGAAATATATTTTAAAATATATATATATATATATATATATATATATATATATAGAGAGAGAGAGAGAGAGAGATAAAGTACTATATATATAATTATTTATTATAATAATTAAATACCTACTGACACTAGTGGTTCATCCTTTCGGGAATCTTCAGTGTAGGGTGTTACGATTAATACCAGTCGACAGATTCGAACTCGGCAACATGAGTCATCTCTGGCGCGATCAGCAAAAACCGTATTCAATCGGCTACCATTAACCGTGAGAAATAACGTTGAATTTAAACATTTTTATTTTTAAATGTTCTTTACGTCATTCACAGTGATCTAATCGTTATGCAATGATCTATGCATAAGAGCTATATATATATATATATATATATATATATATATATATATATATATATATATAGTCTTTCAAGTTTTTTAACATTTGAAACTACACAAAAAATTACTTTTTATCATTCGTTAGAAAAAAAAAACACTTAGTCAGTAAGTCATTTAATCACCTGCAATCACTGCATCAACTCTCTCGAATTTACTATAATACCAATTTTTTTTATTTTTCAAGGGATCATCAGTTGTTTACCATGAAACACTGTTTCGGGGATTTAAAAACAAAACAGTATATTACTTCATGGCTCCCCAGCAGTGTGGATCAAACACCACCACCCTTAATCTTAGGAAGAAGACATGTTACAAAATTTTTTTATCCAATTTCCTATTCTTAATTGAAATTACTAACCTTTTCATAGTATAAAAATGAATTTCTTACCTGTGCGATTCATTGGATACATTTTTTAATTTATCAGTCTTGTATTTATAAGCGTTGGATTAATCCATTTAATATATATTTAATATATATATTGTGTACAGAAAGTTGTTAGTTGAGACAGATCATTGGTACCGTCGGTTTCAAGCCCGATAATAACCGATGGTACCAATGATCTGTCTCAACTAACAACTTTCTGTACACAAAATATAAATACGCTCTTACATTTAGGATTTTACTTTTAATTGAGCACTCTGCTGGAATTCTTTTTCAAAAAAAAACTAATCATATATATATATATATATATATATATATGTGTGTGTGTGTGTGTGTGTGTGTGTGTGTGTGTATGCGCGCGCGATTCCTGAACGACTTGATAGTCTGTAATGACTTAATTAATATCTTTTATTCGAACGATTTTTATTGATCCGGTTGGAAAATCGACCTTTATATGGATATCGAAAATTATATTCGTCACCTGAAGAAATCTCTGTATACCGTGGCCCTTTTATGTAACCAAGAGAAAGGATGGTTATCGTATGAACAGAACACACGCTACCCCAAAATAAATATCTGAGCAACCCTGTACGTTCTTGTTTTTCTGTGAATGAAATAAAAAAAAGTGCCAATTATCATACGATTTTAAAGTGCCAAATTCCTTGGCAGAAAATTTCGATTTTATGTAAAAGAATGGAAGTAAAAATAATCGATATTTCAATAAATTTGGATTTATGGAAAACGAGTTCGATAAAATCGAACATATTTCGATGTTGAAAAACCTTTTGAAAGCATTTAAAAAGAATTTTCTTGGAAGAAAAAATATATAACGATAAAAACAATCAGGAAATGCGGGTGTGTTGGAGAAAGATTAAAATCTAACATTTCTACGTAGGAAACAAAAATAATTGTTGTATACAGTAAGGCTGAAGTATACCGGTAGTGACGTTAGAAGGGAAGTACGTGGCAGAAAAATTAGATAGTTCCTGTATCTCTAAATGAAACGTTGAAGTAAACGAACGTGTATTCGTATCATTTACATTCTTCAGGTCACTGTTCTCATCTTGATTGTTATTTTCTTAACTTTTCGTTCGATATAACCTCCGATCTTCTTTATGTATCTCTGGTCAAATCCAGGGAACTTTCTGTTGAACTATGGAATTTTGAACGAAATTATCTAGGTTTACAGACATAGAAGAACGGCAGAGAATAAAACGTCTAAAAAAAGCAGCACAATGGTCACCTGCTAAGTATATTATAGAATTAAACACAATATGGGAACCGTTAATTATAAAAGAAAATATATTAAATATCGTGATGTTAAAATCATTTGATCACTCTAGACCTACTTTAATGAAATTTACGCTTTATGGATGTGAATTTCAACTAAATTCTCGCTGCAGTTCTCGACAGCTGAGGGGTTTGTTCCTGGTTGAGCAGTCTTAATGGTCTAAAATGTATAGGAATTTTTTAATAACTACTTAATACGTACGGGTTGTTTGTAATCCACACTGAACTAATACAGGGTGTCCACAAAGTCTGGCTACATTATATAGCCAGACTTTGTGGAAGCATCCTCTAGATTATGTAGCCAGACTGTTTACACCATGTACATATATATATATATATATATATACATATATATATATATATATATATATATATATATACATATATATATACACACACACGTGTGTATGTGTGTCTGTGTGGGTATTTGCTACTCTTTATCTTAATTGTTTGATAAATGACAAAAAATAGTCATATAGTTTTTAAAGAAATTGGTGTAATTGTTTTAACTTCTTTAAATTTATAAAACAGGTTTCCAGCTTTGTTTCTGAAATGTTTAGGTCAGGATCTGTTATTCGTATTATTTACATTCTTTGAACTACTGTGCCCATCTTGAGTCTTATTGGCCCAACGTTCTGTCGTAAAAGTCCGTGAAATATTGAATAAAGTAATTCGTAAAATGTAATATGACGTGCCGTTACACTTTACCTCAGTAATTCATTAAAAAAAAAAATAGAAAAAAATAAAAATCAGAGTCGCTTTTTTTAACAAAAGTTTTTCTTGTCGTTATTATCGTTACTATGGGCACCACATTAAAACTCTCTCGCTTCCACATGTCAATTTTAGCCTTGTCGCGTTTCCTCGTCCTCCAGAACATTCACGTCCTCAAGTTTACACGTCATTTTCTTCGACGTCGACTTTGTTTCTGCCCTGAGCACATGGTGTACTTGTTTTTCCTTTTCCTTTCTTCGGCTACTGCTGCTTCTAATCTGTTGGCAAGCATAATCATTCGCTGCTGCTTATATTTTTCCACGCACTCATATGCACTATGTTAAAAAATTCAGTTGCAAATTAGATTTTCCGGAAATTGAACGTTCAATCGTTAACGCGGAAGACACGCAAAATACAATTACAATTTACTTAGGACGTCTACCTAGTCATTGCTGACTGATCAAGAGCAGGCTACTGCCGTTGATTAAATAAATGATTCTGTTCAAAATTTCGTGCAGATTCTCGAGTTCGACATAATGATGCTCCAGTTTAGCAAGGTTCACATACACAAAGCTGTTGGGAAAATGACACTCAAGACGAGAACGGTACTTGAATAATCCAAGTACAAACTACCCAGATAAGAACATTCTTAGAACCATGATATCGACATAAGTAATTTATTTCCCCTGACTCTGACATTTCTAGCCTGGCACCATAGCTTTTCGTCATGAATACTGCATAAGTACTGCATATTTAAAAATGAAAATCGCACGAAACAAGGCGTAAAACTGTATCAGAAGTCTTTGTCTAACGCAAAGCAACAAAACTTTCTGGCTAAAACGTCAAACAGAGGTTCGCTAGCCATAAGTTGAGTCGAGTAGAGTTTGTTGTTCATAACACGAGATACACGTCGATGTTCTCTATTCGCATGTCTTAAACTCTTCTCCCACTCCTCCCAGCGACTCGCCTTTTATAATGTTTCGAGCACACCCAATTTGCATATACCACACGAGACTGCTCGATATCTACGCGTGACCGAAGGCTTTAAAAGACAGCCGTAATCTTGGCCTTTTTTTCTTTTCCTGTCTTTCAGATTCTCGCTCGTTTCTGAGGTAGATCCTCTCTATGTTTATCACATAAGCAACTTTTTGTAACAGGCTAACAATAACGGAAGATTATTATCGCAAAAACAGATGTCTAT
Source organism: Euprymna scolopes (assembly GCF_053919585.1). Taxonomy (NCBI): domain Eukaryota; kingdom Metazoa; phylum Mollusca; class Cephalopoda; order Sepiida; family Sepiolidae; genus Euprymna; species Euprymna scolopes. The sequence goes on from NC_136514.1 coordinate 76,402,414, forward strand.
TAATCATAGTCTTGAAATGCCAAGTTTATAGTTAGGGTCAAACAGTCACGAAGAAAAGAATTCCACACGCCTGTGGTGCTTTAAGATAACATATTGGCATAAGAAATTGTATTACAATGAGGTATCAAAACAGCGAATTGATGGAGACCATTAGTCAAACGAGCTTAAATAAAAGAAGCAAAGAATATACCAGACAATTTTGAAGACTATGTGCTATAACAGTATTTATAAAAAAAAAGAGACTAGCAACATCATGTGTGCGTAGAGGATAGAAAAGGGTGCGACAAATCAAATTTAGGGATACTTTTATGCATCTTATCAAGAACCTTAAAATGGGACGAAGATTCCCCAGCCCAAATATGATACTAATGCTCCTTACATAATCTGATTGTAAATTTCTAGAAATAACAAACAACCTCAAATGTGAAAAAGAGTTTGAAACGATAGAGGGAAAATACTTTCCGTGAAGCAGAAATAATAGTTTTATAAAAGATTATAAAATATTAAGGAAGAAAACTCAAATAGATCTGGAACGTTACAATCGGAACCCACGCGTTGTAGCAGTCCAAATAACAAAAAAAAACAAGGCAAAAAATAACTCGCACTCACTTTTTCGTGTTGTAACAAAGAGATTTATTTTGCTTATTTTGCCGCCACGCTTGACTTCTTGATACGCCTGTGACATCACTCACGTCCCTAACGTTGTTTTATTTTTTATAGTCTTAATATTTATACTTACCATGACACCATTTCGCAAACGGCTTGGCATTTGCATACGCGCATCTGTGCTCTCTATTACGCAGCCTCCCATCGAATGGCACAAAATGATTTATCGTGTTGCGATACCGAATGGACATCCACCCAAGGCGCATTGAACCAACCTCTCTCAAGAAAAAAATCATCGTAATAATCAAATTCACAACCGGTACATAATCGCTTCTATATCTCCGTTAGGCTTTTGAAGTTCTTGCCGGGAGATATCGACTTCCTCCTACGTACAACGCATGGCATTCCCAAATAATCATCAACGATCTGGTACTTAACAAGTTCAACTTGGCTTAACTTCGGTGATCTAATCAAATTGATGTATCCAAATTATTATGCATCGTGTTGATATGCCGTCAAACTATTAACTAATGTAACTTGATCGTATAGCAAGTATAACGTGGTGTATCAGCGCTATGGAAGCGTTTCTGGAAAGATAGTTACGCCCTGGTTACGGAAATCAGCATTCCTGATCAATAAACAATAGTACATAGACGGCAGGTAGATTCACTTTAGATCAAGGGGTTTATATGGCATCTCCCACATTTGCTTAATATGTCTTATGTTGAATTATTAGTATAATTAAGCATTACTAATTTTCTCCTGAGAATTATCTTCATGCTGTAATTGAATGATGTATAAAATAAGCGAACAAACCATGTTTTTATAAAAAATATTTGTATATTTACATTTGCAGAAACATTTAAAGAACTTTTTGCGACCGGCTAGTGTGGCGCCCACCTTCCGATTATTTATCTCTTTTTACTCGTGATGAAAACAAGAATGATAGAAAAAGAGACAGATGGGGAGAAATTAGAAGGGAGAATGGTAGATACATACATATAAAAACGAAATACATTGAAGAGTTGTCATTATTTTACAAAGCTTGATCTCGGCCAAGTAGATCTGACCTTTGGCACTTGTCAACACAGATGGTTTTGGTATCTGAGATTTTATAAAAATCTGGCAATCTGGGTCGAGCTTGAGTTGCCGTGTTTGCCAATTTTTTGTCAAACTACGCTTGTCAAGATCCATTTGTTACATGTCAGCTATTTTTCCAGCTAATATCCAAATCGATTTAGTTCAACGTTTTCATTTGCATGTTGTTAGCTCAGCTAGTACTTGAAACTTAATATAAGAGGTATTTGGACACGTTAAACTAAATCCGTTTGGATTTTAGCCGGAGAATCGCTGCTAAAGAGTAAAAATTTAAGAACTGGAACTTGATAAGCGTAGTTTGATGTAATGTGTATGTTATACGCACACGTAAGGATGCATTCATACGTTTAACTGCATTAATTTGTAACGTTTTGTCACATTTTGATATGTGTGTTAGCTAGTGTAGTAGTGTATACCGCTAAAGAGCTAAATGTTTCAATTTCAATTCTATACATTCCAGAAATTAGCCTCACATTTTTATATAAAGACGATGTGTTAAATGAAGAAAAATAGTCTTATATTTATTTTAACTTTTGAAATAACTACTATATATTGGGTACAATATAATAATCAATAGAGAATTAGAACTCTAATAATAAATATGTTATTTGCATAAATTAAATATTATGTTTACGCGTATTTACAAACGAGTACTGCCTTACTGCCTGCGAGTTTTGAATAAAACCAGGAAAAATTATAAACAGAAAAAGTTTTGTTTGTTAATTAGAAATGAAAAACTGACGCATGGACAGCCAAACCCACAGTGGTATGTTCAATTGTTGGACAGGGAAAATATTACAATTGTTACACCTTCTTTAATGTTTCATGTATTGAGACCTTTCTCGGGCCATGAAACTGACCAAACATTTTGGACAAATCTTTTACAAATGAGACGGAATCAGAAAAACAAATCTGCTACGGAAATAGCCCAAAAGAATCGCAAAAAAATACACCGATAATTTCTATTGCCAAAAAACTGAAAGAATGGACTAACCAACAGCGTGCCAAATAGAATGTGTTAAATGAAGTAGAATAGCGCGTGTTATTTTGGAAAGAAACTCCTCTCCCTTAAATATCTCGCGTGACTACGCTTGAATGTTTTCAGTTCTCGCGTGTTCGCATTATTAGAGCCAAATATTTTTTTAAGTCGTGGACACACGACAGAAACATACAAAAATTCATACGTAAAATGCAAATGGCTTTAAGTACATGTGGAAATCTTAAAGGTGTGAAAATGCAGACTTTTCTTATTTCTTTCAAAAGAGTTTTGTATCTGGAAGTAGAGAATGAAAAAGTACGTCACCCAATTGCTTGTCTTTTTAAAATAATTATACATTATAGATACTTCATTCAACCTATCTAATATGAGGTTGGTGCAACATTTTTTGCCGATTTGTAGAAGGTGCATTTTAAACCGTTGTAATTTATTTTATGCATTATCTAATTACTATGACAAAATATATTATTTTCATTTTTTTTTTTGGCTCTCGATTATATATCCGACACAGTTAGGCACAATTAATCAACCGAAAACTACACCACTCTATATAAAAACATATAAAATATCAATGGATACAACCTCAGAATCTAAACAAGGAAAAGAATATGCTGTTGTCATAGCCCTAGTCATTACAATGGCTATGACAATAGTATATTCTTTTCATTATTTTGACTCTCGGGTATATATCAGTTAAAATCTTATATGTTTTTAAATAGAGTGATGTGAGTCTCGGTTGATTAACTGTGTCTAACTGTGTCGGGTATATACCCGAGAGTCAAAACAATGATAAGAATATGCTGTTGTCACAACCATAGTTGTTACTTAAACATTTTAAGCTTCCTTCAGTCTTGACAGACTAGGGATACCCACTGTAAGCGTATGTTGTATAGGGGTACATATTGGGGACACATTAACGGGGACTCATAACAGATGACAATGATAATGAGGGAGACATTTATATCTGACTCGGATGATTCTTGTTAACATATATTAAAATGGACTGAGTGATATGATGCAACAGTTCTTAACACATATAGAGGGGAAGAGAGACTCCACTTATGATGGTGGTGGGGATGGGGACGCATAATACTTGGAAGGGTTATACAAGAATTCTTACAAGATGAGGATAAAAACACATTTACCGTTTCGTTGTAAGGATTGAGTACACGAGACAGCAGTTACAAACATAGTTGGTTTCTTTATTCTTCAACCGACCGATCGGTGATATCAGGAATTCAAACTTTGATTTACATGGTCTATTTTCCTCCTTTTCCTTCTAAGGGGATCTCCTCTCCAACAAACTATCACCGTGTGTGATCTGCTCTTATTATCTGATCCTTATCCCTCTCTGTCTTTCAACTCTCGAACCCTTGATTTCTATATTGAGAAATCTCCTTTGTTTATGACGCCAAAAGTGTGTTTTCCAACGTGATTACTTTCACGTGGCTTCACAAATGTTTGTCCAAACACACTTTTGGCAAACAAAAGAATCCTCAATTCTAATTCTAACCTATTTTTAAACAATGTATTTTAACTCGCATTGTGCATTCAGTTAACTGGCATATTTACTATCCAGATTTCTAAAACAATGGACAATCGACTCTTTTTCCGGTATAAACAATATTTAACTATTTCTAATAGAATACACAATGGACTTAATTTCTAACATTCCATTTTCCATTATTATCTTTAACACTTGCCTACAGGGTTCGATTCTAACCTTATCCTAATATCATTTTTACTTATATAGTATGTCTTCTTACTTACACGAGAAGGGGGCATCCCTTTCATGTAACACGTGCATGCGCGTGGATTTTTTTGTTGCAAGGGTTGTGCAATTACAGCCGTGCCTCTCCTGAGTCGATGTGGTTAAATACTAAGGGCAAGTGGAGGTTCGGGATGACTGGAAGCAATGCTGTGTTAAGCGGAGAGCACATACAGCGCCTAGAACCACAATAATTATCTGGTACTAGCCAGGCTCAACGTTGCTTTACTTTGGTGATCTGACGAGAACCGGTGGGTCAACGTGATTATGCCCTATGTTTAAACATGTTGCGTCGTTTAATTTATAACTTTTTATTTCTGATTATTAAAGCATTATTCATTTTTTCTGCTATATTCTCGCCAATGTGGACCCAGAAAAAAAAACTCCTTTAGTCATCAGAAAGGGAGCAAAATTTTTTACATAGGAGTCACCACTTATCAATGTCGGGAGGCGACTCAAGGATAAGGGTTGATGGATGTACAATAGTCATTAGGATAATATCGTAGTAATCGTTAGTAATGGAAATTTCGTAAATTGGATTACTAAAGGAGGCGATTCATCAAGAACTTGTTTAGATTGGACTTGAAGACAACCAAAGTGTAATCAGCTTGAAAGCAGGCAAAGTAGTTCTAAGAAAGAAGCTTTGTTAATATAATCTACGGTTCGGTTTAGGCACAGATAAAGAGTGGGGGAAATTATTGATAGTGGTTTCAGATAGACGTGTGTTTTTCGTGAAGTTTGGTGAGGGGGGTTCATAGATTGGAGCACAGACGAGCACTTGCCATTATAATATCGATAAAGAAGAGACAGGATCGCAACGTCTATTCTGTGGGAAAGATGTCGCAGGGAAGGGATGATAATGCTCATCCTCACATTTCAGTATTGACCAAAAATTCTCTAAGAATTTAGTTAAGAAATCTTGCCTCACCTGCATATTCTCCTGACATAACAGGACATGATAGTGAAGTAAACTAATGATGTCTTGCAAATTAGTTATTTGTCGACGGGCGAGACACGCCGCCGATAATACTGTAAGAAAACTTTGAATATCGCCAAGAGCGAAAGATGCCATTTCGGATCTTTGTTTGCATATCAACTAAGTAAGTAGATAAATTAATTTAATAATTAATTAAGAGAAATTTAGTGCCCCTCTCTTTCTCCTATGTGAGCAAATTCTATACAAAAATACAATTTAGAAACTGCTATGAACGTTTCTCTATTTCATTCTGCATGAAAAATGTTTTGTCTAGCTAAACTGATGAGATTGTCGACGGCTACCGACGGAGTGCAGAAACAACAAGATAAAGAATCAATGCGACAAGGATAATTAGACGAAGAGAAGAGGGACGGTAGCGAATTACGTTTCAACACACGCACGCATATACATAATGAACATATGAGAGCCCGTAGAAAAGAAGTGACAAAAGACGACGTTTACTATTTGAATATCGCCAAGAGCGAAATAACCGCCTTAAAATCTATGTTTACACACACATGTTTTAGTTTTATGGATGCATAAAAAACACTTTTCTCTTCAGAAATAAAAGCTTAGAAACTTTTTTTCTGAGTGTAAAGAAGTTTTATTTGTATATGTGACGGTCATATAGAGGAGATGCCTATGAAATCTGTTATTAGCATTGAAAACGTTACACACTGACAACATTACATAACCTTCGGCAGATGCAGCACATCTTTGTGTTCGGTTGGGAAAACAACAGAGTATGTAAGAATGAAGCATTTGAAATATTGTTCACGGCGAAATTAAAAATGCTGTAAGTTTGCTCTAGCTGTGAATAGAATGCCAGACATTCACCCGCTATATCATACAGGCCGCTTTCAGATTCCAACCGTTCCTTTAAGTGCTTTCTTGGTTCACCGGGTATATTTGCCAGGTAGTATTTTGAAATTCGTTGTTATGAGTCCGGTTACTCTTATAAATTACTGAAATAAAAGAAAAACAAATCTTTTATTATTATTAAAAGTCACTTCACGTTAAAAAAGACACAGAAACTTCGTTTACTTCGTTTCAGACAAGACAACTATGACAGTGTCTCTTACGTTTTTAGAGGACAGTAGAAAACTTTTATTATTTGGTTAAATTTTATATGAACCTTTGCTATGATAAGTTTTAATGGCATTAGTTTGCTATGATAAGTTGTAATGGTATCAGTTTACTATGATAAGTTTTAATGGCATTAGTTTGCTATGATAAGTTTTAATGGTATCAGTTTGCTATGATAAGTTTTAATGGCATCAGTTTGCTATAATAAGTTTTAATGGTATCAGTTTGCTATGATAAGTTTTAATGGTATCAGTTTGCTATGATAAGTTTTAATAGCATCAGTTTGCTATGATAAGTTTTAATGGTATCAGTTTGCTATGATAAGTTTTAATGGTATCAGTTTGCTTTGATGAGTTTTAATAGCATCAGTTTGCTATGATAAGTTGTAATGGCATCAGTTTGCTATGATAAGTTTTAATGGCATCAGTTTGCTATAATAAGTTTTAGTGGTATCAGTTTGCTATGATAAGTTTTAATGGCATCAGTTAGCTATGATAAGTTTTAATGGCATCAGTTTTCTATGATAAGTTTTAATAGAATCAGTTTGCTATGATAAGTTTTAATGGCATCAGTTTGCTATGATAAATTTTAATGGCATCAGTTTGCTATGATAAGTTTTAATGACATCAGTTTGCTATGATAAGTTTTAATGGCATCAATTTGATGTTCACTAAAGGCATTTATCACCATAATACTATATTTACACTTTAAGATTGCCACGCTGCACAATTTCTTAGACGACAGAACGTAGCTTTGGCTACTATTTTACGAGATAAAATAAAATAAAATAAGATAAGAATAAATATAAAAGGTTGAGTTGTATTCTATTATTCTTAGTCTGTCCGTTCTAATTTTCTCCCAAATTATGAGGCTGTATGTTTGTATGAACTTTTGTCATGATAATGTGCAGCGAATAGAGTATTATGGTATCCGTTCTATGTACAATTAACAATTAATAAATATTAATAATCGCGGTGACACACCGATTCTCGTCAGATGACCGAAGTTAAGGAAGAACGAGCCTGGTTAATACCAGATGGGTGACCATTTGGGAATTCTAGGCGCTGTAGGAGCTCTCCGCTTATCTCGGCATTTGTTTCCAGTCGTCCTGTACACACTTCACTGGCCACTGATATTAAACAATGTCACTAAGGAGAGGTGTGGTTGGAGATTGCGCATCTCCTGGCACAAAAAATTCTCGCGCAGGCACCCCTCCGTGGGTATCCATAGTTTGTCAAAGACTGAAGGAGGCTTGTGTATTGATTAGTATTTAAGTTCCACTTTTTTTCGGAAAATAGGGGGTCAATCTAACTAAAAATGTGTGTGGACAAAAAGTACAGCAAACTAAATATTATCTGTATTCATTTTTTTTTTCAGATTGTTATCTTCATCTTTATAGAAGTTGTTGTTTAATCACGTTTCGGCCAACTCATCCGCTGGCCTTCTTGTGATTACCGCAATGGGATAGGAACGCTGAGTCTTGTAACTGCGTCCCCAGTAATTACTGCCTTCCATAGTTGTTGTCTCACCTGATGTTGGCTAACTAATCCTCTGGCCTGTTTTGGGTAGGATTGAAACTGCTGTCTTCAGACAATGCTCAACTGGATCCATAAGAGAATGTGTAAGCCGAAACGTGATGAAACAACAGCAACTATGAAAATGAGGATAACAGTTAGCAAAAAAATGATTACATTAATTATGAAACTTCATCTCAAAGGATTCCAAAAACAAAGCTCACAAACACACACACACACAAACACACACACATACACACACACACACGCATATATATATATATATATATATATATATATATATATATATATATATAGTAGGTAAGTTATAAAATATATGCCTGAAGAATCCTAGAGTGGATGAAACGCGGAATATTCAGTGTAGCTTAATCGCCATATATATTTTATAACTTACTTACTAACTAACTCTACCTACGTATTGAGCACTGTTGAAGTAAATACTTAAAGTTTACGCATGATTTTATACTTTCGTATATATATATATATATATATATATATATATATATATATATATATATATATATATATTAGCCGAGAAAGTAGAAAAAATGAGCACCTTTGACCTTCACTACTCTAACCTTTGACACAGTAGCAAAAAAGCTACCGGCGTTGGATGAACTTATTTGACAAGTTTGGTGATGAGAGATTCAAATAGTACATACGACGCCCAGAGCCGTTTGTTATTACGTCGGTATCTTTTTTCATTTTTCGATTACTTGTCTTTTTTTTTATCTTGTTCCTATGATGTTGAATAACAACTGTATCTCGAACTTTACATTAAGAATTTATTTTTTATAAAAAACAATTCTCTATCGATTCTTCTATTGAATCTAATATATAGAAGTGAGATAAAAATTAACAAAAGAACGGAACGGGCAAATAAATAGACAATTAAATTCAATACCAATATTCAGTGTGGAAAGATAACATTGTCACCCTAGAAAAAAACGACATGATTCCATTTCCGTTTGATGAAAATCGTTTTTTCTTGTTGTTGCAGAGTATTTGCTAGTTGGCGAGTTGTGCACAAATCCCAAGAGCGATAAGAGTCTACTATCAATAGATACATTGAGAGCATTGCCAAGGCTGCTGCAAGGAAGGTTGGCTCCCTCTACCGTGCTAGAAAACTACTTACGCCTGACAGTATCCTATCCCTCTATAAGGCCACCATTCGCCCATGTATGGAGTACTGTTGTCACGTCTGGGCTGGTGCATCTGCTGCTTGTCTCTCGCTCCTGGACAGGGTTCAAAAGAGAGTCGGCAACCTGATAGGTCCTGAACTGTCATCTAGGCTTCAGCCTCCGTCCCATCGACGAGATGTTGCATCCCTCTGCCTGTTCTACAAATACTTTAATGGTGAATGTTCTGACGAACTGCAAACACTTGTACCTCCCCGACGTAACTACCCCCGACAAACCCGACAAGCTACTAAGTCTCATCCCTTTACAGTAGAGATCCCTAGGTGCAAAAACGCCTTTTACTCCAATAGTTTCTTCCCCAGAACTGCGGGTCTTTGGAACTTCCTTCCGGGATTCTGCTTTCCCAGCTGCACTGATATGCAGAAGTTCAAGTGTAATGTTAACAAACACATTTCTACTCATCTCCCTTCATAATGACCCCGCTAATTAAGTCCCTAATAGTAGCCCCCTGCTTCAAAGTGGCACTGTGCCTTGTTTGGGGTGACAATTGAATTAAAAAAAAATCATATATGACAGTGACACATGGTTTAACGAACGAGATCGCAGATGACCCGTTGTACAACTCATGCTCTCTGCCGATCCAAGTCATGACAACATGACTATTGCGAGCACCCTCAAAATGTATCGATCGATTGCCACGAATAACAGGGACGTGCCCAGGATGATGAAAACAAAATTTCCGGTAATGATTATGGTTCTTGATGTGGTTTCAAGTAAGAGCCACATTCTACCACTTCGCATCTTCGAAGTCGGCTTGAAAATCCACAGCAAAGAGGAGCTGAATGTATTGAAGAATGTGGTGTTCCCCTGGTGCAATCAGATGGCTGCTAGCAGACCCTGTGTGTAACAGCAGGACCCGGCGCTGGCACGCAAGTCCAAAGAGACCAAGAAGGAGTGCTACAACGTTGTTCCCTCCTCTCACCTGCTCCCTCCTCCTCCTACCTGCACCCGCTGGACTACTTCGTTTAGTCATACGTCGAAAACATCACCAACATGACCTCCCGCGACACCAAAGCCAAACTGATTGCCGCCATCCGCAGACTATTCGCCGAGTTCCCGCCGGTGCTTGTGGAAAAGACATGCTCCTCGTCCTGGACTCGTATCGAATTGATGCTTTATCATTCCACCCTGTACATAAAATCGAAATATTATATATATTTATATGCATGTGTGTGTAATAGTGGGTCTGATGATTAAATTTTACATGAAATCTTAAGTAGGATATCTTAATGTAATATAGAGCGAGAATAAAAAAAAATCAACCTAAAATTGTTGCTAATTCACATCATAATTTATTTCCTAACATTAGCATCGGCAGGATACCTCAAATGCTGTTTATATTTCTCTCTCTCTCTTTCCATATATAATTTTCATCCCCTCTTCCTTTCTTTCTCTCTATCTCTCTCTCTCTCTCTCTCTCTCTCTCTATATATATATATATATATATATATATATATATATAAAGACGCCCGTAAGATATGCTTAAATATGATCTTTTAATTTATGCAGGTTACGTATATATTATTATAGAGACAGTTCTCTATCGATTATCATATTGAACCTAATATATAGAAGTGAGATTTATATACATACATACATACATACATATATATATATAATATAAAGCTGAATGTGTGTGTGTGTGTGTGTGTAGTGTGTGTGTGTGTGTGTGGTCACGAATAGGCTCCTAGGTGGTTGACTATTTTAAAAAACTGATTACATATAATGATAGAAGATGTATCGAGACACAGGAATGGGTATGTTTGATCTGGCAGAACGGTGGTTCATTAAAACTGTGGGTTTGCGTTCGTGCGTTGTCCACAAACTATGGAAATAAAAAAAAAAAATAAAAAAAAACGTTTACAAGTGTTTTTGATATAGATGTACATGAGAATACTTTGATAAGTATGTTTTAACTTAAATAGGGATGGTATAATTAAATTGTGGGGTCTGCGTTCGCGCCTGGCTTCCATAGAATGGAAATAAGCACAAACTTTAAAAAAGACTTTTTATATCTATCTGCGTAAGTATACTTTAATAATTATGTTTTAGTTTGAAGAAATATGGTATAATAAAATTATGGGGTGTTCGTTCGCACCTGACCTTCATAGAATGGAAATATGTTACAAAGTTTAACAAGTTTTTTTTTAATATCCACAGAATATTATGATATATATATATATATATATATATATATATATATATATATATATATATATATATTATAATTGTGAAAATTGACGAAGATGGGATAGTGTGACCAATATGATTAAAAATCAGCAACTGATATTTATGTTAAAAAATGTAAGTTGGAAGACAGTAGGTGGTGCTTACAAAGCTATATATTCAGGTTCGGTTAATCACTTCCGAAAGTCTCATTTTTCTTATTAAGAAGACCAAACCATTATTTTCTCATTCCAGCTTAAATTAGAAATTTTTTGTTACCAGAGCCTGTTGGGCGGGTCGATGACAGAGCATTTTTTTTTTTGCAACCCAGATCGCTGCCCGCTCATTTTTCAGTATCGCCCTTCAACCTTTTTTGAGATAATAAAGTGGTATTCCTGTCTGGTTGTTTCTCCCCACTTTGATTAATACGTCCGAAAATTTTGTTGCTTCACAATTTTTTTCATACTGAAAACGACTGCTCACACACTTTCATTCAATAATGATTTCTATGTATACTATTCAATCAAATCAAATCTACATTAACAAGTACCCTCATTTGCATATTGCATTTAAGAAAATCTGTTTTAATAATTAGCTCGAAATTATTGTTTATTTTAATTGATTTATTTTCATTGTTCGACTAGCATTTAAGCCCGGCGTTGCCCATGTGTTTGGAGGTGTATGTTGCTAAAAAAAGTGTTAGTAACGCGAAGGAAAAGAACAAAAAAAAACATGACGTCTTTGCTGTTACGGCCTCCGTCAAACCGGAAGTGACGTAGGTGTAAATTAAGGCTAGACAATCGACAAGAGGGGATGACTTTCGAAAATATCGGTGAAAAAAGTCACCCCCACTGTAGAAAAGTGCCCAGTGAAGGTGAAGATATTAATGATTTTAGCCAAGTTTTCGGTATTTGTAAAATCCGTCGCCTCTGTAGAAAGTTTTAGGCAGACATGTAAACATACATACATACATACATTTATATATTGGTAGCTCAAATTTTCGACTCACACCGATTAAAAAGCTTGCCCTATCTCTGAATACCTTTTATGTAAAATTTCAAATGTTTAGACCAGAAATTGGCTGAGTAAATTGGTAGAGACCGCAGAGGTCAACCTTCTTTATAAAATTTGCCCCCTCTTATGACCCCTTAACGTTTATCGTTTTGGGCTCATATCAAGTTATTAAGTCAGATCCATGTCCAAGGAACCTATATCTAAAATTTCAAGTGCTATACCCAAAATTGTCGGAGGAGTTTGGTAGAGTTCTCAAAGGTCAAAGCGTTGCACTTTGACCCCTTAACAGCCAAATTTCTGGCCAAAAACAGATTACAAAGATTTTCCCAAATCACAATGTATATCAAATTTCGAGTCTGTAGATTTAAAATTGATAGTTATTGCGTAGGGAAATGTACACACACACAGACATACACACAGACACACACACATACACGTTCATTTATATATATATATATATATATATATATATATATAGATTGTAATATAGCTTTTTATTTTTATAGTTTTATTGTAGAATAGCTTCTTAGTTTTATAGATTTATTGTAATATAGCTTCATATTTTTGTTGTTTTATTGTAGTATAGCTTCTTGTTTTTATTTTTATACTTTTATTATAGTATAGCTTCTTATTTTTATAGTTTTATTGTAATATATCTTTTTATTTTTATAGTTTTATTGTTACTTCTTGTAAGTAAAAAACAGAAAAAAATACTCACACTGAGATCGAAACCAAAACTTAAAGACAGTGATTCACGTACAATAACCCTTAGATTGACAGGGCTTTAAAAGGTGTTTTTAAACTATTTATTTTTAACATAATAATCTGTAATGTGAACTATTTACGCATGCGCATTTGTGAAACAGCAAACAAATAAAATCCGATAACTCACGCATAACAATTAAAAAAAGAATAGTGAACCCTTAGCAGCCCGGATGATACAGGATTAGAAAGTTTTCCACGTGTCTGGTACCAAATTTTTAATCTGTAGATCAACCATTCTTTGCGTATATAGGTTAAGAATTATCCCTCCACACACACATTCTCACTTTTGTAGATATGTGGATTGCTTTAACTTCTTGCAGATGTAAAGGTGGCTAAATTACTCTTTTTTTATGGAAATCGCTGGAAGCATGACATGAATTCACTTGAACAAAAGATGAATATTGCAAAAACGGAGGATGAATATTTACCTAAATATAGAAAAGACCAGTACAAAAGCTGGTAGCGGGAAAAGAGTCCCAAAACTTTGCAGTTGTTGTAAAGAAGTTACTGGAATAGAAAGTTGTATTACTGTTGTGAGATCGAAACTTACTTGCATCATATACTCTTCCAGCACTATATTAGAATGTAAGATAACACTCCCAGAGAGCAGTATTGTAATACCCTAGAATCAGCAGTATTACTAGTAGTGTGCAGCGCGTACGGCTAGACATATTGAACAACACAGGATAGTAAGCTCCACTTACTCTTTATCCTATCCTATCCTTTTCGGTTAATATATCTTTCTTACGGCCAATCTGTGTTCTGTGTTTTTCTTCCATGGTCCCAACCTTCGGTCCACATCAATTGCAATAAGTTATCAAAACAACGAATTGACTGAGACCTATGCATTAACAAGTTAAACGAACCAGAACATAGAAAGTAGGGAATAAATCTGTTATTATGGTATTTATAAAAAAAGGTCTGAGACTAGCAACATCACGTCTGTGAGAGAGAGGTTGTAGTGAAGAAGAAAGAGTAGAGCCAATCAAATTATTCTGCTTCTGCGATTTATCAAGAAACTTCGAATTGGGCAGAGATTCGCCAGCCCAAATATTATAATAATACTCCATGTATGGAGTATTATTATCATATTTGTAGATATTTGTAGAGATAACCAACAGCCTCAGGTGTCAGAAAGGGGTTAGAGCGATAGATAGAACGGATTTTACGAGAATCAGAAATAGCAATTGGTTTAATAAAGTATTTCGTATATATATTCTCGTATATTATGTATTATATATTCTCGTCGCAGAATCGTCCGAATTAAAATCAAATATCTTATAGCTTTATTTAGAGTTTGCCTTAGTTTAAATCTGACTAAGAATAATGACCACGGTGAACTTTTATCGCTGAAACCGTTTATCAAACCTCTCACCCACCCAGACGACGAGGTAATCAGATCTGACTTTACTTCTGTATATACTTAGTGTCTTCACCTGATATGCTTAAAATGTCTTGATCCACAATTGTTCTGTTGTTAAGCACATGGGGTGACTCATCAAGCATTTTGCGGTTATGTTTGAACTCGGACACCATGAGGTCAAGCAAAACTGTTGATCATGTCATTGTTCGACACGCGACTAACGTATATTGATCAAGATTTTATTTTCTTTTGAACGCACATTTATATTTGCATAACGCGATAAGAAAATGGTTCAACATAAGCTTTGATTTTAAAAAAATCTCTTTCCTCTCAACTTATATTCCGCCCCAAAACCATAATGGTATAAACTACTTAATATTAATAATTATACTTTACTTCGACTGACTTACAGTCTATACATCTATTCACTGCAGTTGATAAATATAAATTACTAAAGAATTAATTAGTCTTATTTAACCACAAATATTAAATGTCTTAAATGATTATTAGTTCTTTACTTAAGATATGATATAATTGCTATGTCATAACAGAAAATCAGTTTATCAAAATGCCCTTTAAAACTTATGGAGAATTCGCGGTGTTGTTACAATATTTATTTAGGATGATATGTTTTATGTGTCTACAGATGTTATATATTTCATCACTTTAATTCAGTAAATTTTCTTTACCCAATAATATAATAGCCATTTTTTCGTTTGAAGAAACAAAACAGATGGCTATGTAGCATAGTGTTGAAGGCTTTATTATTATATTTTCGGAACCTTTTATGTGTGTACAATGGATTGCCCTTTTTCCTTATTCAGATTATTAAAAGATATTTCGTTAGTTATGTATCTTAAATTTGGGATCTGTACTCCCCATGAAAAACTTTTCCAGATTAGGATTATTTTACGGTAAAACAGTTTGTAAACAAAGTATACTTTTAGTTAAACATTGTTTCTGACTGCCATGTTCATCAGTTACGTTTATTATTTTAATAATTTCAGTTGTCACATTTTATATCTCGCTGTTGTTATTATCTATTTAATGCTGATATGCGGATCATAATAAATGCGGATCATAATAAATAATAATTTCTCAGACCTTTTCCCAAGATTCTGACGGAGTCCCACCCAAGTTATCAAATTTATTTTTCACAATTACCAGGGCTCCTATCTCAACAGGTACAACATCTATCTACTTTTCCACAATCTTTTATCTCTCTTTTCAAGTCTTGGTACTTTTCGATGTTCTTTTCTTTTTCTTTCGCTTTCCTGTCAGCTGGTACCGCTATATCAGTGATTGTTGCTTTGTGTTCCTATTTTCTAACAAGATTTGAATTAACACATTGGATATTCATACCCGACAATAATTTCCATTATTACTCTCTACTATCCCTGTCCATGCTCGTATTATTTCAATGAATTCTAACTCTCTTTACTTACAAATATCCGAATGGACAATTTTCATAATACATCTTTTACTCCTTTGACCTAACTTCCCACAGCCACTGAGGATGTGTAATGCATTCTCACCTTTCTGCTCACACAATCGATAATGCGAATTTCAGCCGTTTCCCGCGTACTGATACTTCACATAATTTATTCTGAGCGATTTCCCATGTGCAACATATGTTAATGTTTATGCCTCTCTGACAACCATAGCTGGGTGTTTTTCCTTGTCTACTGTCTCAGGTAGATCCCTACGCATTTTCTTCCCAAAGCAATTCTCTTTTGGTTTTTGTTCCTTTTTTTACTTAAATACTTTGCTGTCTACTAGTTCGCTCGGTTGCAATTTTTCAAATTTTGACATGACCTTTGATAAACTTTTCTTCAGAGTTGAAGATGTAAACTGTTAGATTATGTTCTTCTTTTACCTATCGTTCTGTACACATCAGTTCTCATAATCCCTCTTTCTTTTTACATATAACCTATCGACATCACTCGTTGGATGAAAAACTCCATCCATTCATTGTTTACCTTGTCCTTCTGTCCACATTATTCAGCTCGTTTTCTTCCTATTGATTAATACCCACCCTATGCCTTCCATACATTTATGTACAGCTGATATTTTGTTTTTCCCATTCAATCTTTACCTCACAACCAACCATAGTCTTCTCTTATATTTTTTTCTAACTTTTTCATTTCAGTTTCTATTATTTTATCTAATTCCATAATTCCTAAATTTGTGTAACCTTCAGGTTGAGAGGCGACTAACACCTATTTTCCCCATGTTAGGAATGATATATATAAATATATTTTATGTTAGGAATGATATATATAAATATATTTTATGTTAGGAATGATATATATAAATATATTTTATGTTAGGAATGATATATATAAATATATTTTATGTTAGGAATGATATATATAAATATATTTTATGTTAGGAATGATATATATACATATATTTTATGTTAGGAATGATATATATAAGCATATTTTTTGTTAGGAATGATATATATAAATATATTTTATGTTAGGAATGATATATATAAATATATTTTAAAATGATAACGTTATTATTTCAGCACGGTTCGTTTTAAATACGTCGTCTTTTTTTTGTTTCATATTTTTTTTATTCATTTGATAAAACTTGCGGGAAACGCTCTGTTTTACGGTTGTTTTAAAAATGGAACGAAAATTTAAATTTCATTTCGTTTTAATCCTTTTTTAATTTGCGCATGCCCCCCCCCAATCGAAAGTAATCAAAACAATTGTTAAACAATCATACTTTACATATATAAAGAAAATGAAATAATTTTTTTTCATAAAAATTAAAATTTTATTAACAAAAACGAAATAATTTAATTTTTTATGGAAAATGTCAATTTGGTATATTTCTTTGGTATTTTTTTACATAACTCCAACTAACCGTTAACATTGGATATGTTGACTTTTATAGGTTTTCGGTTATGCTTACAACGAATAAACACCACCGAGCTCTCCATGTTAAAAACGGCTCTCGGAATAGCAGTTGACATGTAGAATGTGAACGGTAAGTTGGACTTAATGTGAAAATATACCAATTTTAAAACGAAACGAAATTAAAATTTCTGTTCCACTTTTAAAACAACCGTAAAACAGTGCGTTCTCCGCAAGTTTTCACATTCATTTTATTTTTTGTTTAATTTAAAAATAAAACATTAAATTATATAAATAAAACAAAAAATTTGAAAACCAAACGATTTATTGTATGAATTCTTAATTAAACTAAAATCGAATACCTGTTTCGTGGAAAGACCGTGTGTGGAGGGATGTAATATTGACCAAAAAAGAAATGTTTCGCTTAATTTAGATAATCTGTCAAAAAATGGAAAATAAAAAATAACGGTGGAGTGGGGACAGACGGAACTTTTTTCAAAAAAATTGCAAAATAATAATAATAATAATAATAATAATAATAATAATAATAATAATAATAATAATAATGATAATGATAATGATAATGATGATGATGATAATGGTGATGATAATGATGATGATGATGATAATAATAATAATGATGATAATGATAATGATAATAATAATAATAATAATGATGATGATCATCATCATGATGATAATAATAATGATAATAATAATGATAATGATAATAATAATAATAATGATAATGATAATAAGCATGAACATGATAATAATAATAATAATAATAATAATGATGATGATGATAATAATAATAATAATAATAATAATGATAATGATAATAATAATAATGATGATGATAATAATAATAATGATAATGATAATAATAATACTGATAATGATAATAATAATAATGATGATGATAATAATAATAATAATAATGATGATGATAATAATAATAATGATGATGATGATAATGATAATGACAATGATGATGATGATAATAACAATAATAATAATGATAATGATAATAATAATAATGATGATGATAATAATAATAATAATGATGATGATGATAATAATAATAATAATGATAATGATAATAATGATAATAATAATGATAATAATAATAATAATAATAATAATAATAATGATAATGATAATAATATTAATAATAATGATAATAATGATAATAATAATAATGATGATGATAATAATAATGATGATGATAATGATAATAATAATAATGATGATAATAATAATGATGATGATGATAATAATAATAATAATAATAATAATAATAATAATAATAATAATAATAATAATAATGGCATTTAATGGGTGGATAAAACTCGTAAAGAAATAAAAGCAATAATGACGGACGAGGGCAGACAGTACTCTTCCCAAAGTAAAAGAATCGCAAATTATTATTATTATTATTATTATTATTATTATTATTATTATTATTATTATTATTATTATTTATAATAATAATAATAATAACAACAATAACAATAATAACAATAATAACAACAACAACAACAACCCCATTGTTTCATCACCGTTCCCCCCCCCAATAAAAAAGTGATACCAAAGGGCCGAGAAGGGTCAATAAGGACTGAAAGACCGAGGAGCGAGCGCCAATCAGACCTCGGATGGACAAGCGAAAAGGAACTGGGACATTGGGGAGGCTTAGTGCCACTCAAATTCCAGCATAAACCAATGGCCACTACTGCGAGAAGTCAACGGTAAGCGGCTGTTGCGATGATGCAAATTCATTTGCAAATGCTATCGAAGGAGGTGGAGAGAGCTGGACGTCTGGGGAGACTTGTTGTCACTCAGCTTCCAGAGAACACCACAGGTTTCCAATCAGATCGTTTGTTGACTTGTGTGAAAGTTCCACGTGAGCCAATAATAATAATAATAATAATAATAATAATAATAATGGGTGAGGGGGCTGAAGGACCCAACCTCAAAACGACGGTATCATAAATTAGTTCAATAAATTGGGGATCGCTTTACTAGAACGTAGTATGTGAAATTGAATCCTCTTCCAATTCTGTAAATCTGGTAGCTTAGTGTCCACCTGATAATAATCCGCCGATATAGTTGGAAAAAGACAAGAAGAAAAAAAGTGTAAGGAAAGCGCGAAAAAGTAAACGTGCACTAAAATGGTTTTATTCACTTCTAACAATATTACTTGCATGGAATCTTAGGAAGATATCCATTATTCGAGCAAAATATTGCAGTAATTATGAGAGCAACCTGACTCATGAAAAAGATTTTCAAAAACTACCTGGCAAATATACTCTGTGAACGAAGTACAAGAGAGATACAAACATTGCTCTTAAAGGGATGCTTAAAAAGAGCCCTTGATTAGAATGTTTAAGATAATAAGTCTAGAATCCCCAGCTTAAACCAAACAAAAATATTGATAAAAATTATATGCAGAATTGAAGGGAAAGATAAAAATTTAGTCTATTGATTCCGAAAACTGTTTAATTTCTTACGCCATTAATTTTGTAAAATGAAAACTAAAATATATTAATTAAAATGATTGTTGTTGTTTTGTCAGTTTATATTTCATTTCTTTTTTAAATTTTAAACACAATACAGAAATAAACATCTTAGGCCATATAAAGCAAAAAAGTGAAATATTTTACTCTGAATTCGTTTTCAGTCATTAATTAACATATAGTCCACATCTCAGCATGAAATTGTCCTAACTTGAATTTAATTTTCCCGCAGAATATAACAAATAACCATAACTAGAATGGAAGATAAAATAAGTGCATCAAGAGAACGACAAAAGAAAGACGAAGGCGCCAGCAGGTACAAATTGAAGAAAGGGTTAATATCAGATTTCAAAGGAGAAACATAATGAGACAACCAATGAATAACATGAATAAACAAGACAGACAACTTTATTTGGAAAATAAAAGAGCTAGTGAGCAGGAAAGAAGAAATAACATGGCTGAAGAAGGTAAACAATTTTATCTGGAAAATGAAAAGGCCAGACAACGGGAAAAAGAAAGAGTATGAGTGAAGTAGAAAGATCAAATATCCCGTATTATTTTATAGGTGCCATAAATGTCATTTGTTTATTTTGTAGAGCACTTAGATTTCTAGGTGAAGCATTGGTTTTTTGCCAAAGATTAAAAGATTCTCATCCTTCCTTGGAAAATTATCCTCCTCAACTCCAAAGGTTACTTCAAGGTAATGACCACGAATCACTTAATTTCAAAAGTAATATACCCAATTACAACTCATCATTTTCATTTGCCGTACTTGGCCTTCGGGACAAGATCAAAGTGTTGTATCTTTTCTTCAGATGCTGCACTTTAATTTCTTGTTCTCTGTCAGTGTAGGATAAATCTTTCACGACTGAGACAATTTTTGTTTTTGTTCCTTTTCTCCACGTTAAAAATCGACCCTGGTGTCTAACTCTGTCCCGTAGAGAGGCATTGTAAATAGGAACTCATCATTTTCATTTGCATCATTTGGAGCAAATATAGTCCGCCCTCATGAAAGAGGTCACTATTGTTTTCGCTTACAAGGTGAAACCCATCATTATTCCAGTAATCTTCACCCAAATAATCAAGAGGAAAGAAAATATGGACAAATTTACATCTTAGGCTCATCTAAAGAAGCTCAACCAAGGCGCAATTTAGTAGAAAATAATACATATATTCAAAGTGTCTTTGAAACCATAGCGACACTTATGGAAAATTGCTGTTTATGTTCAATCTTAGAGAAGAAGAGATAACACGTGCTATAAAGGAAACTGTACATCCAATGAGATCTTAGATGCATTTCACCGCTGGTCGAGATATAAGATTTAATAATCCAATAAACAACGAAATAGCTGCAGTATTTGTGCCCCACCTACTAACAGAAATATTATTGTTTACCCCCCATGGTCAAACAAAACAATGAATCTTTATTTGCCTTGCCTCTTTGACCCCGTGATATATCCCATATTATTTCCAAATGGTGGACAAGGCTAGCACATACACATGCAACATAACTCAGTTCGCAATAAAGTGACAATGCAAGAATATTAGAGTTATCGCCTTGCAATTAGAGATAGCTAAATAGTATTATCAATAGATCTGATAAACTATTCTAACAGTATGTAGTTGATGCATACGTAAAAGTTGAGCGTTGCAGATTGAACTTTATTAGAGGCCATCACAGTCAACTAAGAGTTGCTCAATATTCTGGATTAATGGATCATTTGGCAAGAAATGAAGGTGGTGATCCTGGTGTACCAGTTATTCGACCATCTTTATTTTCAGAAAGTCCTAGGAATCTCCAACAACTTTATCAAGATGCAATGGCAGTTTTCTGTAAATAAATAAGAAAATACAGAAAACCATACCTATTCCTTATATACAGATAGAATCCAAGATGTCCTTAAATAATAAACAACTTGTGGCTATCAGAACTTACACAAAATCGACCTGACTTAATATCACGTGTGTATCATGCACATCTAGTTGAACTTTTAAAATACATTAAAGACAGATATGTACTGGGAATTCTATTTGCATATGTTTGTTATTGGATTTCAAAAACGAGGGCTACCACACTGCTATATGATCATAATGCTTCGAGATCAGAATAAGCTCAGAACAGTTCAACGAATTTATGCAATTGTGTTCGTCATTTAGTTTAGTCTTTAATCATTGTAATTGTTTGATTATGTGATAAGAAATATCTTACTGACGTGTGTTTTAAAAATTTTCAACTACCGTGGAATTTCCACGGGTTCTGCTAGTTATTATTATTATTATTATTATTATTATTATTATTATTATTTAAGATCAGCCTATTATGACACTTAATAATTTTTTCCATGTTTATTTGTACAGTTATATCTAAGTTTAACTGTATTTTAATTAAATATTTTATGTAGAGGTTTATATAAAAGGAAACAAACGACGTAAATATTAAAAAAAAAAACATGTATTCAGTTTTAAATTTAAGGAGGGGCATATATTATAAACACACATGCGCGCGCACACAAACACACAAGCACACACAAGCACACACAAGCACGCACACACACATATATATTTATAAACACAGCAGATAGGTTTTGTATCGGAATGTCTTCGATAAGTATCGATAATCGATAACAGAAATAATCAAGAGAAAGAAGAAACAGGTGATATTATTTTTACTACACAGTCCGAAAGGCTCGACGTATAGAGTCAACAGTAGGTGCCTTGAGATGATAGGAACGATTTTAAAACGAATGTTTCTGTTCAAAGCACGACTGAACCATGATACTTGACTTCTTATTATAAACGTACATTCATGCAATTTTCACCGCACAATTAACAAGACCAGGCAAATAAAATAAAAAGAAGTTTCTTTGATATGATAGGAACGCGTTCAAAATTAATGTTTTGGCTTAATACACAATTGACCATGACACTGGACTTTAGTATTTTAGACTTGAATTCAAGACATTATACATAAAAATAATTTTATAAAATCAACAGTAGGGTTTACTGCAGTATAATGTAGATTATAGCTTATTGTTAACTAAGTTACTGCGTTTAGCATGCGAATCTTCCTCCCGGTGGTCGGCAATGGTTCCCCAACCAGAGCAGGCTATCAGTCGATTTGATTGAAAAAAAAAAGGTGATTACACGGATTTCGATTAAAATAAATAAATATGGAAGTGTAAAACATATGCTAATCGTCAATCAATTCCGCGCAATGTCGGGTTCGCTGTTCGTATATATATATATATATATATATATATATATATATATATATATATATATATATATATATATATATTTATATATATTTATATATATATATATATATATATATATAATAAAAAAGAATAAAAATTACAATAAGTTTACCAAGGTAATCAAAATGGTAAACTTAAAATATATTATAAATATTAAAGAGTTAATATTTACAAGTAAAATAAACTCAGCCAGATGTAAAAGCTCAATAAAACCGAAAAGAAAATAGAGCTTATAATATGAACAAATGATTAATAAAACATGTTAAAAGACATCTTGAAAAAGAGTTAAAACATATTTAATTTTAAAAAAGGAAACACAAGATAAGTGGATAGTCCTTAATCCGCGGAGTTTCGAAGAAATACTCTCCTTCTCACCAGAGGGCAGGAATTAGCAAAATGCAGGATCGGATTTTGCATATAAAAGTATTCAATGAAACTACAAGTAAGTCACAGATCTTACTTGGTTAAAAAAAAGGGTGAGTGAATTAAAAAAAACAAAATTTTTTTTTTTTTTGGATGAATAAAAAAAATTTTTTTTTTTTTTTTTATTCATCCAGCCTTGACAGACGTGTTTTTAAATATTCTCTCCAGTACTTTTCTTTTAATGATTTGGAATTCATTCCATTTGCGCTTTTTCCAAGGAACTCTGCCTTTTGGATTATGTTGGACCATTTTGAATTTACCTATCGGATTGAAATTTTAAATTCTACTGTTTTGGATTTTATCATTTTTGGATTTTTACCCTTCACCGGACTGTCCATTCATGTGAAATCTTTTTATTTTATTTTTATTTTGCCTCCTGTTCCCCTTACCTCACCCTTTTTTTTTTAACCAAGTAAGATCTGTGACTTATTTGTAGTTTCATTAAATACTTTTATATGCAAAATCCGATCCTGCATTTTGCTAATTCCTGCCCTCTGATGAGAAGGAGAGTATTTCTTCGAAACTCCGCGGATTAAGGACTATCCACTTATCTTGTGTTTCCTTTTATAAAATTAAATATGTTTTTAACTCTTTTTCAAGATGTCTTTTAACATGTTTTATTAATCATTTGTTCATATATATATATATATATATATATATATACATATATATGTCTGTGTGTCTGTGTGTGCCTGTATAATATTTTTTCAATAGCCAATGCAACGAAATATTATAACAGGCTTATCATAAGATTATATCTTCAGTGTTATAATCATTTCTTAACCATTTTGGACAAGCTTAAACATTATTTCGTTAAAATATATTCCAAAATAGCTAATCATCAGACACAAAAATACAATTGTACAGGTATAAAAGTATACAAAATCTCTTATTTTACTAATGCAAGTAGCGAACTCACCTTCTCACTATGCATTTTTTGACTAATTTTGAATTGTGTAGGCAGCTTACTTTCGTATTTCTTATTTTATTAATTAGATAATTGTTATTTAATGTTTGCGGTTTTATATTGACTTAATAATTTACATGATATAATTTATTTTGTTTATAGATTTATTTTTAATAATTTAATATAAAATCTTCTATACTTCCGTATTAATATATATTTAATTTATAATCTCTCCATTAGCCTTAGTTTCGTATATTTATTTATTTACATTTACAGATTAACACATTGATAATTTTTTATTTCCTTGTTATTTCTTTAAGTCCTTTTTAAATGTTATCTAACTCCTTATCAAAGTAATTATGTACTTAAATTTTATGATATATATATATATATATATATATATAAAGTTATGAAATATATATGGCAACATTTTCATAACGTACTACCCAACTTTACGTATTATCAAGCACTGTTGAAGTAAATACTGAAAATTGACGCGTAAAATTATATCTTTGTATAGTAATTGATGTGATTAAATGACATAGTTATTTATGTAATGTATATATATATATGTATGCATATATATATGTATTTATGTATTATATTATATATATTGATAGATAGATAGATAGATAGGTAGATAGATAGAGGTGCATGCATACTTATGTATATGATTTTAAGGAATAATAAATGTAAATATATGTCTGTATAAATACATAGAAAAATTGGTAGACTAGAATAGATCAATGAGAAAAATAGATCGATCATTAGATATCCTCAGAACCTGATACTTCTCAGAAAATACGAACGATACGGTATCAGAGGAGATGCTCCCATATGATTACGAATATTCCTCCAGTTACAACGAACGTTGCATGCGAAGTTAAATTAGATCTTGTGAGCAAGGGGTTCCCCCGGGCAGTGACCTAACTCCATATCTATTTGTATTACACGTCAATAATTTCCAAGGCGATGTTACTAAATCAATTGCTAAGGTGTTTGCCATTGACACGAAATTAGTTACTAGTAAGCACTTGTTTAGTGAAGGTAAGCAACCGAAAGAGAATATAAATCGTAAAATTTGGAAGTAATATTTCTGTTGGTAAAAGGGTAGGTGTTGGGCCAACTGGACAGTGGTGTAGTCTGTCGAATCAAGTGAGCATATTTGAAAACGAGGCAATATCAAAGGGAGGTTACTCTCACATTTTTGTCCATGGTTACCATATTGGCCTTTTTAGAGCCAAATATCGCGAATTTAGCCTTTTCTAAAACCAGTTTGGCATTCAAAATTAGTATTCGGCTTTCTTTAAGCCGTAACGTAGAGATGAACTACAGAAGTAACAAACAGAATATGAAGTAGATTAAGCTCTTGAAGACATAAAACAATATATGTAAATGTACAAGTTCGAGTCATTTTATAAGCCTATACTTATCAGTTGTCAATATTATTAAATAGTACTATTATTTTTCACATAAAACATAAACTTAATAAAAGACAGATCATTTTTTTCTCACAGACAAATGCTGAGCTTAAACACACCTGCTCTATCTAGCTTTCTTGTCACTTGCTATTTCCGTTATCTTCAATTTAATTTAATGTAAAACCCACTTTTAGATTTTTTTTTGTAAATTCTCTAACTTTCCTTTCTCTACGAAATATACGAACACAGAAAAACTGGATTATATCCTACTTTATTTATTCTGTATTTAAATAAGTAATTATATTATTATTATTATTATTATTATTATTATTATTATTATTATTATTATTATTATTATTATTATTATTATTGTGCAAGAATTTTAGAATAGTCTAATAAAGAGTTGCATGCCATTGATATCAAAACAAGAAAAGTTTTAGCAATGTTTGGTATATTACACATTCGAAGTAGCGTAGCAAGGCTGTATCAAAAGTGGAAAGATGGTGGGAGAGAATTGAAAAGTGTAAAAGATTGTGTTAGAACTAAGGAGATGTCATTGAAGGAGCATATGGTTACAAGTGAGGAGTGGATGCTTAAGGTTGTGGCCAATGAAGTGGAGGTATGTGAGACCAAGGCTGATTATGTGAAACGTATCGATAGAGAAAGGATAGAGAGACTGGCTAGGAAGAAAATGCATGAAAGGTTCTTCAAAAGATATAGCAGAAGTGACTGATGAAAGATCATGGCAATGGCTTAGAGCTGGGTATCTGGCTAAGAGTACTGAAGCTTTTGTTTGTGCAGCACAATAGCAGGTATCAGGAACACGATTGTTAAAAAAAAAGTGGTTCTAGGAGAGGAAGTTGCTGCAGAATGCTGGATTTGAGGTAAGACCTCCGAGTCAATTGCGCACCTTGCAGCAGAGTGTAGTGGACTGGCCCAGAGAGAGTACCGCAAAAGACACGATCGCATGGGACTCCGGATATATTGAGAGGTGTGTAAGAGGTTGAGGTGAAGTGTGCTGGAAAATGGTTTGAGGAGGTGCCTGATGAAGTGAGAACAAGTGAGGATGGCAAGGTAGACGTATGGTGGGACAAAAGTGTCAGAACGACCAAGCAATTGGAACATAATCGTCCGGATTTGGTCGTCATTGACAAGGTCTCAAAAACTGGCAGATTGTAGACTTTTCAATAGCCTGGGACAGGAATGTGGGAGAGAACGAGAACGAAAAGTGAAGCAATTATGCTCCATTGGCCTTGGAGATAAGGCGTATACACGGGGTTAAAACATAAATAATCCCGGTTGTAGTTGGTACACTAGAAGTAGTATCATGTCGTCTGGAAGGATAATTGAAAAACAATACAAATCCCCGATGTTTTAGGCGGCCTTCAGACTTCTGCTATTGTAGATACCACCAACATCCTTAGGAAATCCCTTGATCTTTGAAGCTCCTGGTTTGACGCCGGGATTGAGGGAAATCCTCTGGAAATGAATCACATCCCTTTCCAGAGAGACGTAGATAAACGAAATCAGAATTATTATTATTATTATTATTATTATTATTATTATTATTATTATTATTATTATTATTATTATTATTTATTTATTTATCTATTTATTTTATGAATAGACAAACATAAGATTATTTAATACGAATCATGATTGCACAAGCATTATTTTTCCTTTATTTTTTACTCTGCTTTGCTCTTACAACTGGCGATCTTCTCCACATCTCTCAACCCCCCAAAATGAATAATCAGAAGAGACAAAACAAGATACAACCCAAAATGCCAACTTCCAACGTACGTAGATCACCACTACCAGGTCTCCTTCTCTAGCATCAGGGGTCTACGTTCCAATCTTCCAAACGTTGAAATCCAATTACAGGAGATGAAACCAGAATTATTGTTCCTGTGCGAAACTGGCATTAGACCTACTGTTTTCCTTGATGAGTTCGTGATTACCGGATATTCAAATTTGATATCAAAATCTGACCCCCCAAATTGTCATAGGCACGAAATATGTGCCTACATTAAAGATGGTTAACAATCTGATGTGATAGGGGCATCTCTAGAGAAGATTCGAATTCGCCCTACGTGTGCTTCAGAGTACCACTTGTCCACAGCATAACATTTATATTTGCTCTCTATCGGCCCTATAACAGCGGAGTTACTATTATTGGAAGTATCTCTGGAACAATTGACCATATTCTGTTTACCTATCTGTTGGCTAACATTCACATCTGAGGAGACTTCAATGTTCAACATCGTTGAATGGATTGTCCATTCAAACAAGATTATCGATGAAGGGAGGGACTCTCTGTCTCGATTGCTTATGTCCAAACGAAAATTGTTCACGAACCCACTCGTATGCAAGATTCCGATAGACAATATGCAAGTCTTATTGACCTGTTTTTACAACTTGCATTTTCTGTCTCCATTGGGATCTTCCAATCACTCATTTGTCTCAGTTAAGATAAAAGAAAATGTTATAAATTCTCTGATGTACCTCTCCATATATATAGATACTTTATAGCTGACTAACTCCATCATGTATATAGATACTTTATAGCTGACTAGGATAATTTCCGAACATCTATATGAGAAATACCTGTGCACCCCATGTTCAAAAAGAATGTGCACTCTATAGTTTCAGACCTGACTGAATAGTCAGCTGTGGCTATAAACGCTTCATGTCCTCTAAGAAATTCCAGCTAAAACCCAACAACCAACCATGGTTCACTCCAGAATGCACTACCGCCATTGTGCACAGAAATCACTCTTTCCATAGATTCCAACATAACAGATGTTGTGAAACTAATACCCAGCTTTACGACTACCAGCAATCATTGTAAAAGAGTAATAAAAAATGCAATAATAATTGGTTAATAACAAACAGGGGCCTCTATTCTACCAGCATCAATGGACCTGAGGTTATCTCGCCAGCATCTGACATAACAAAACTCTTTGCCAAGAACTTTGCAGCAGACTTTATCCTTTGCGATCAGGGTCGGTTACTCCCTGTATTCCCTCTTTTGACTGAAAACATATTAAGCGACATACAAATTTCTGTACTTCGTTTTTAGTTAAGCAACTGGCCTCGGCGTCATTCCATTCATAGCGCTCAAAAAGCGTCAACAAAGCTGTTTAAACATGGTCTTAAAGAGAAATCTTTCCCAACACATTGGAGAACTTCGTCAGTCTACTATGTAATTGATCGATCTTCTCCTTCTCAGTACAGATCAATCAGTCTCCTGTGCATCATGAATAAACTGCTTGAAACTGTGATAAAAAGAGAAGTGGTCAAGCATCTTGGCAAACATCACCTGCCCAATAACATGCAGTATAGTTTCCGTTCTGCGAGATCTACAGCTGATTTACTAACTCTTATATCATACGGGATTAGCGACTCGCTCGACGAATGCATTGTCTCTAGAGCAATAGCCCTTGACATGCCAAACGCTTTTGGTAGAGTGTAGCATAAAGGTCTACTTTACAAGATCGCCAAATATGAAATAGCTGGGAATGTTCTCTCTGATAGGTTTATGAGTAGTTGTTGATGGACAGAAATCAGAAACTCATTGTATTAACGCTGGTGTCCTGCAGGGTTCCATCTTGGATCCAACCGTTCCTGATCTTCATCAATGATCTCCCAAATCACATTCTTAAATCATTCGTAGATGTTTATGCAGACAACACGAACATCTATGGCGACACTTCAAAGGCCAGCAATGACAAAGAGCTTTATGATTCTTTCTCTTCTGATCTTGAGAACGTGGCACAATGTGGAAAAAGGTGTTTGGTTAATTTTAATGCATCGAAAACCAAGCTGCTCTCCTTTCATCATAATCGCTCTGATCTATACCACGCCGCAAATTGAAATTAATAGCTCTGCTCTTAGGGAAGTCTCGTGTCTGTACAAGCTTCTAAGTTTAACCTTCACTCCTAATCGGAAATTGAGCACATACATCAAATCGGTTGCCAAGATCGCTGGAAAAATGGTTGAGCCACTCTACCAGTCCAGTAAGTATCTCACTACCGATGTTATCCTCTATCTGTATAAGAGCCAGGTGCGCATTAATATAGACTACTGTTGCCACATCTGGGCAGCAGCTGCTCGGCACGCCTTATCCTGCTTTGAAAGAGTTCAAAACCAACGTAAAATCTTAGTAGGTGAGGCCCTTTTTCCTTCCCTGCAACCTTTTTGCCACAGGAAAGACATCGCAAGCCTGTCCCTGCTCTATCACTATTTTCATGGTAAGTGCTCGCTTGAAATCCAATTTATAGTTCCCCATTGGCTCACTTTCACAAAAACACTCGACTAGCTAAAATCACTATATATGATTTTCATCACTCTTCATCTGTGCCTAAATGTAGACACAGATTCTATAAACAAAGCTTACTTCCCAGAACTGTCCGGCTTTGGAAGACTGTTCCGCTGGCATGCTTCCCGGCTAAATACAAAATATGACCTTCAAACCTAATGTAAAGAAGTTCCTGTTATGTCGTCCTCGTAAATAATAAAATTCCGCCATATTTACATCATTAAGGATTACTCCACTACCACCTTACATTCATTAATCCTTATCCTCGAGTGGCCTACGAGCCTTGATAAGCGGTGACCTCCAAGTAAAGATAAAGTTCTATTACGTATATTAACTGGATAAAGAGCACCACACACACACACACGCACACACACACACACACACAAACAAACACACACACATATATATCAATTAAATATATATATATATATTATCAATATGTAAATAAGTATGAATAAAAAATAAATTCCAATAATATATAAATATTTATATAGTTTCTGCATTTATTTCCTAAGTGTTGACGTGTAGGAATACAAAAAGTCTTTAAAAAAATGTTTCTTTCAAAGCACATATTTTCGATCGATCCTTCGATCTTCCTCAGTGTGAATGATGGAAACATGAGTTGAGGGCGGGCAGGGTTAGCAGCAGCAGGAACACGGGTATAGCCAATAAGGTTAAGATCTATCTGAATATGACCCTTCCAAGATTTTTGACTTGGAATGGTTAGCAACTTGTGAGGCCTCTATTCAAAACCAAGTCTTCCATAAAACTTTGAATTGGGCACCTACGCATCCCCCGAACATCCTCGCATATGTGAACATGCATGAATATACACCCGCACACTTCCACATATGCTTCTTCACGTACCTATACGCACACGCACGTTTATAGATGTACGTACTGGAGATTGATAATATAATATATACTTATATATTATCACTAAATATATTTGTAACGTTGCCTGGGGACTAACACACGTTGTGTCCAGTTTCATTCGCAAAGGAGACAAAAACAAAGGATAGGAAATAACTCCAACACGTACGTTCTTTGTAGCAACAACATTCATTTCCTCATTCTCTCTTTACCGCTGTGACATACCTCGCGTGATCGTCTTTTCCGACATACTTCGCGCCTCGCACGTGATCACGTATGTTATCTACGTCTTTTAGATGATCATTCTCATCTTCTTTTTTTATAGTTTTTGTTTCATTCCCGGTTACGTCATATTGCATGTGTTATATATATATATATATATATATATATATATATATATATATAATACATTTAAATTTGAATAAATTTGAATACTAAAATTAATTTTTCTGTCTTAACGTCTATATGTAATGTTATGAAGCACATTAGGACTCGTGGTCTAACGGATA
Source organism: Euprymna scolopes (assembly GCF_053919585.1). Classification (NCBI taxonomy): domain Eukaryota; kingdom Metazoa; phylum Mollusca; class Cephalopoda; order Sepiida; family Sepiolidae; genus Euprymna; species Euprymna scolopes. The sequence goes on from NC_136514.1 coordinate 76,434,081, forward strand.
AAATTCCAAGAAAAAATTTCAGTTATAATTGACATTCTTCAACCTGATCGTAAGAATACAATTGCGAATTACTTAAGACTTCCATCTGGTCATAGTTGACGAAACGAGAGCATGGATTAAAAAAAAAAATTGTTTAAAATTCTGCGTAGATTCCCGAGTTCGACAGAGAAATTCATCAGTTCGGCAACGTGTATCGAAGAAGGTGGTGGGTTACATCGACCGATGAGATCAGCATAACATGAAATAAAAGACGGTGAGTTCATTGGTAAAAGTGGAATTACTTTTAAATAATGCGAGAAATTGCTCTAACATTTTATTCATTTATTTAATCTTATTTTCAGGACAACGCCGGGACGCGGGTCAGCTAGTATATTATATTGTTTAGTTCAATTAAAGTACTTCACTTATCATTACTGTTCGGTGAGTTAAGATCCGGGCAGAATCTACGGGGTGATTTGATATATGACGAAATATAATTGGAATTCAATTCATACGGTTTATTTGTACTTAAGGCAACAAAACAGACAACAACAAAAATCCTTGTATTGTATGGCTTTTAGAAAATAGTGGAGTTAGGTTGATAAATGTACGTAGTTGAATGAGTTGAATTCATGTTCGTTTATTGCATACCTTTCAGCCATGATAATTGTTGGAAATGTTTATACTGTTAACGGACAAATTGTACATAGACGAAACTGAATATCTAATGAGATACTTAAACAAGGTGTCAAGAAATCCAAAAACACTACTTAAATATAAATACACCTTCTTAGGACTTATAGTAGCAAGGAGACCCGGCATTGCTCGGAATTGAATGAGCAGCAATAATTGTTTCTCCGCTTCCAATACTTTTATTGACATCGAAATCAGTTAAATCGACGATTTTTCAATCAAATCGATTGTTCTAGTCGGGGACACATCGCGGTGCATCCGTACAAATCTCCACATGCTTCCCGTAAGTGACTTAGTCCAAAATAGATTGCAGCCTACATATCACTATTGATAACGTAGAGTTTATTTGAGAAAATTAATTTTATATAATGGCTAAAATGAAAGTTTAAAATATTACAGTCAATTATCAGCGTTCTATTATGTTCTAAACGGAAAAAAATAATTTTGTAGCGTCTCTGCCTTATCATATAACGCACTGTTTAATTTATACGTCAGGTCGTTCTATCTGTGCGGTGATAAATCTTATAAAAATAATTTGTGATGTTAGGCTTTATAAGGGTGTTGACTTGAGTCAAAATCGCACTGTTTCTTCTGAGATCAGAGGTTTTCGATTATCGATTTTCGATATTTATCAGAGGCATTCCGATAGAAAACCTATCTAAAACACGCACAGACATAAAAAATATATTTGAGTGAAATTTCAAAAATTGACGCAGCCATTTCAGAGTTCATTGGGAACGAATCTACAAACAGAGATACATTCACAAACACACACAAATACACATAACCATTTATATATATATATATATATATATATATATATATATAAAGTGAACGTATCTGTGTATCTGTGTATCTGTGAGTCTGTGTACATTTCCCTACGCAATAACTCTGTCAATTTTTACTCTACAGACACGAAATTTGATATACAGGGTACTGAGATTCTGACACTGTTAGTGATCCGGTTTTTGTATTTGAAAGGACGCACACAACAGGAGACTTTTGATGAAATGAAAGAAACTTATTGTGATAATGCCCCACCACGTTGCCAATGTTTAAATGATGATCAATGAATATTTCACACACCCATATTTTTATTGCCATCGAGATCAATAAAATCGCCCATTTATAAAAATCAAATCGATTGATTGCCTGCTCTAATGAACCAGGAGAAAGCTTAGTGAAGTGGCGTAGTTTACAATACATTGTAGTCTACATTGCACTGTAGAAAATGCACTTTAAATTTTATAAATTATCTGGAAATAATGTCTTAACTTAAAGTAAAAAAATAGAAAAATCCATTGTCATTGTTCAATTGTGCTCTAAAAGGGAACATTTATTTCGAACGCGACTCTATATTATAAAAGAATCTACAGTTGATTTTGTAGGATACGTCTTTCTGCTTGTGCGGTGATAAAAGTTCACAAATACAATTGATGCACTTGTGATGTTAGCTTGTGTCAAATTCGAACTCTTTAATTAAATTATTTCGATTATTGATTTTCAACACTTGGACGAATTTCAATTAAAAAAACCCACGCAACGAACACTCACAGACACATAAAATACACAGTCGACAAAAAGGAAGTCCGTACTTGTATTTTTTTCCGAAACTGCAAATTTAAGCTAAATTTAACGAAACTGTTTAAACAAAGTATACCTCATTTGATTAGCCTTTTATTGTTTTATAATTTTACCTGTTCATATTTGACTTTTATTTGAAATATTCTAGTGTTCATGTCAATTTTAAAAAATAACTCCAAGTGTAGGAGGTAAAAAGAAAGTCCGCATAAATGGAAAATTGTTATTTAATGTAACTTTAGGACATAAATAAAACAGGGACACAATAAACAAGTAAATATTTAGTAGCATAGCCCTTCTGCAATTTGACAACCTGCAATATTTTGGGAATTCCTTGAATTAGATTGCAGCAATACTGTGGGGAAAAGGCATCTCACTTTTCTTTAATTTTTTTCCAAAGTTCTTCCAAATTTGAAATTTTATCATTGCGTGGCTGTTGCTTGATATAATGTCATACACTTTCGATAGGATTGAGGTCTGTAGATTGTGCAGGCCAATCCAAACACCGAATAGCATGCCCTTCCAGGAAACTCTTGACATTGTCAGCTGTATTAATAGGATCATTATCCTGCATGAAGATGTGATTATCATCCAAATTCCAACCAGTAGGGTAGAAAATGCTCAGTCAACATATAAATGTACTTGGTCGGATTAATTCGACCTTGCAAGCGAACTATATGCCCTGGACCATTGGTACTAATAATGTCGCACACACAAAACTGAACCTCCACTACCCTGCAGCGTTGAAACTAGGCAACTAGGATTAAATTCTTCGTCTTTCCTCCGACGGACTTACTGCCTACCATCACTGCCGAGCCTATTGAACTTGCTTTCGTCGCTAAAAAGCTCTTTTGACCAATATGAAGAGTCATGACCTTCATTGCATCTGACGAAGTCCAGACGGCGCGTGTTGTTCTTTACAGAAATCAATGGCTTGCGTCTTTCGACATATCCTCGCAAATTAAATCCCCTTAATCTGTTCTTGACAGTAGAAAGAGAGCACTTTTTAACAAGATTGCAATGTTGTTGGATTTGGGGAGCCGTTTCAAATCTGTTTCTTAAACTGTGAATCTTGATAGCATTGCCTACCCTGTAAGAAGTAACTCCAGTACGACCAGATTTCGGGGCATCACGAACACTGCCAGTGTTTTGGTGCTTTTGCACAGTCTTTCGTACCGTTTTCTCATGACATTTCAATCTGCGGCCGAGTTCTCGATTGGATAAACCAGAAAGAGGGAGATTAATAGGATCCTGATGATCACTAAGAGAAAGTCGTGGCATAGGGGCAAAATGTTACGTTGTATAACCTGAAACAACAACTACGATTAGAGATGCTTTGTTGCCTGTTGGTGTATATTTTAACTTATTTAGAGGCGATAATTTAAGCTGATTTTAAGCGAATTTGTTGTTGCGGACTTTCTCTTTTCTTCTTCAAGTTGAAGTAATTTTTTTTAATTGACGTTAACACTAGAATATTTCAATTAAAAGTTAAATATGAGCAAGTAAAATTATAGAGGAATAAAAGGCGCATCAAATGAGGTATAAGTTGTTTAAACAGTTACATTAAATTTAGCTTTAATTTGTATTTTTTGCCGTCACTGTACCTGCATATTAAATTTCCTAAAAATCGACACAGTCGTTTTCAAGACCATAAAGAACAAACACACACAGACACACATACACATACATACACACACATTCACGCACATACACACATACACACATGCACACACATGCACGCACATGTACATACATACACACATGCACATACATGCACACACATACACACACACGTATACACACATGCACACACATGCACACCCATATGCGCACATGCACACACATACACACATGCACATACACACACATACACACATGCACACAAAGTTCGTTTTATATAAAAGCAGAGATATATAATTTGTTAACGATAATAGCACATGATTTTACGATACGATGAACCCATCCTTTGGCGATGATACTTGAATACTTCGTCAGTGCTTTCTGCATTCTCTACATTTAACTTTTGTTTGCCTGTGAATAATTGAGAGGAAAATGCTTGGCATATTAACCCTCTTGAGATCAGTGTAGAGATAGAATACATCCAAGCGTAAATAATAGCTTTTAGCACTTCGTAGTGATCAGTTTGTACACGAGCAGAAAGACTACAAGGTTAAGTGGCAATCAGAATTTTTTACAAGAAAACTTATCTTTTAGTTAAGTGTTTACTTTTAGTTTTTACACGAGAGCGACAATTTATCAAAGCCCGAAGGCCATTCGAGGATAAGGGTTTATAGCTATAAGGAAAGGCAATACCATAGTGATTAGTAGTGATGCGCAATGTGTTGAATTTTATTATTTAAGCGGACAGTCTCACAAAAAATTGTTTATATTGAAGTTGTAATTAGGTGGGAAGCAACCCTTGGTATTGTGGTTCACAGGTAAGCAGTTCTAGGAGAAAAATATTTGTTCATTAGAATTTGCGTTTAATTTTAGTTACATATAGAGAATATAGGACGTAGAGGGTTGCGAAAACAATGGAAAATGTAATTTACACAAGCGACGGTGCCTCACTCTGTCCTGTTGGGAGACAGAATCAATGGAAGGAAAGAGAAAAGAAACACTTAGACGGCTTAATAATGTACATATGGAATTAATTTGCACATGAGGTCAGTGCCGTGCCGGAGATGTACAGTAGAAGATTACATTAGAAGTCAGGAATTGGCAAAAAGTGCGGACGAATATTTATTTTTATTTCATTTTAACTAATTTTCATACAACTGACAGTGGTTGCACCTAGACGAGTGTTTGGTGTGGATGTTTTGGAGGGAGCAAAGATTACAGCTCAATTAAACCCTTCACAGAAAAATAAGGATAGGACAAAGTAAAACTCGTAGTTTGTCTTCTTTGCAATAATTAAGATATTGCAAGGGGGAGAAAAGCACATTGCTTACCAGATTTGACGCTGGTTTTGTACTCTGTTAAGGCAGGAACAAGTATTCTGATCAGCTCATCCCCAGATGTGGGCGTCCTATTTTTGTACCACTATATAGGTCGTGATCCCGAGGAGAGTTTCTTGTTGTTTTTTTTATAGGAATGTTTATAGGTCTCCCGTTATGTCCTGGTACGACAACCAGCTTCCTTGGGGAATAAATGATATGTACATCGACGAAAGGAACGTTCCTTAAATTAAGGGTCCAATAGTGTCGATTTCACGTCGACTACATTTGGTCGGCGTCACCACTGAAAGAATTTTATTGCCATTGTTGATTGCGGGGACCGTTGGATTGAAATTGAACACTTGCAAAAAATAAGCTAGAAGATATCTTTTTTTTTTATGAAAATAAAATAATTTTATTTTTAACACATAAGGAGTATTTTAAATTCGAAACCTATTCTCGATTGACAGTCGTCGTCTGCTATCAGACTCAAACTGCTCTACACCTGCCTTCGACGGTGTTCGCAGCGAAACTCTTTAATACAATTATTCTCTCTTTGTAAGAGAGAGAAAAAGAGTGATAAAAAAGAGAGCAAAAATAGGGCGGAGGGGGGACAGAGAAAGATAGAAACATGCATTGGGCCATATTTTAATATTCTTGGCCTCGTTGCTAGGATGCTGTGTAACGTCTGTGTTACGTTTTATTTATTTACTAGTCTTTATATTTTAGTATTTTTCCTGACAGTCTTTTGGCCCTGTCGGTGGGGCATTAGAATACACCGACTGCCCCCCCCCTGCAGAGGGTCAAAGCCCCTCAATGGGGGTCCTGCATATGACCTTAAACTATATCCAGTGGTGAGGCCCCAGCTTGCGGGCTTTGTGGAGTATGGAGCCACCCTTTAATTACCATTGCTCCCAGGTCCACTCTGACCCGGAGTGGTAGTACCTGTTAGGGTCCAACTATGCGTTAAATAGAAACCGACTTGAAAACAACAAATATATTCTATTAAAAATTTTTTCTTCAAAATCTTTGGATTCGGCATTAAATAACCCGAAAAGAGTTGATATGCCGTAAAACAAAAACAACCAACCAACCAACTTGACAGTCTTTTACAATGCTTTAGCGCATGATTGTTGGATAGTGGAGGGATTATTGATTGCATATTATTTACTACACTGTTGTAGATTTTCCAGAATACTAAATCACGGGTTCCTAACTTCTGTGCTTCTATGCGTTCCTTAGTGTTGTACTTCTTTTTTGGCTTTAAAGCGATAACCTCAATTGGTCAATACGTGTGTATTGGAGAAAACCTTTTTTTCTGACTGTCCGTCGTCTTCCCTTCTTCCTCTTATTTGCCGCCATCACAGTTTCCTCTACTTATTGCTGCATTAATTTCCTACGGCTTCCTCCTCTGATTGGCATGATAGAGAGATTAGGATTTTAAACTAATTAGTAACTGTCTTGTTAAGGAGAAATAAAGAGCCAATTAACGGAGACAGTTAGCTTTTCTGCGATTATCAAATCTTTCCTTCCGTTATTCCAGCATTATTGGTGATGTAATCTGCGCAGAGTCTATAGACAAACTGATCTGCACCTTCATTTATTTGCAAACATCGACATCCGTGACGTCATACATCATAACTATTTATCTTCCCCTAACCTTGAAGTTTTCTCTTTCGTTTTTCTTCCGTGGCCAACTGATGTATTTCTCTAACTTCCTGCCACTTCGATTCGCACTTATTTCGATTATTCTTAGCTGGTGTAATCGTTATCCGATATAGTGTCATTCAAGATCCGTTCTGCTATCACTTGTGGGGTCATTTTAATCGTGGGAAATGTATTTTCATATCATAAAGAGTGCATATTTTTTTAAATATTCTAGTTTATATTTTGAGCGCGTTCATTTATATCTCTGCTTATGACACAGCCATCTAGATCGGACACTTCGAATGACAATGGTGATAAAAAATGGTGATCATACCTCTCTCTTTTTACTCGATAAACATGGTACAGAAAAGAAAAAAATGGCTTTCTACTTTTAACACTTTTAAACAAACGAGCTTTCACTTAATCACTAACCTTCGTATCACAATTTTGTTTTAGTTAAATTGAATATTACATTTAACTTTAAAATGTTAGTAAAAAAATTACACGATGCGTAAATTGCAGAACAAAAGAAATAAAGTAAAAGCTCACCCAATTGTTCTGTAAGTATCAATACTTTTTTTTGATCGATTTTTACTTTCAAATACAATTTAAGGTGTTTTTTTTTAAAATTAAATAATAACTAGTCTGAGTGCTCGGTGTTGCCCGGGTGTTTGAAGGTATGTGTTGAAGAATAAAAAAGAACATTGTTGTAGGCAAGAAGGCAGGTGCAAACCCGTACCGTGAAGGAGGAAAAGAATGTGAAAAAAACGTGACGTCTTTGCCGTTGCGTCAATCGCCAAAGCAGAAGTGGCAAAGGTTTAACTTAAGGCTAGTCAATCAAAAAGAGCCAATGACTTTCCAAAATATCGTCGAAAAAAAAGCAAAAAAAGTGGCTGGTTGAGGTTGAAGGAATTAATGTTTTTAGCCAATTTTTTATATTTGTCGTCCGAAGGGTCGCGCTTCAAAACGATATCTATCTCGTAAAAATCTATCTCGTAAAAATCCGTCGCCTCTGTCGAAAGTTTTAGGCAGACATATATAATACACACATACATACATACGTACATACATCACTAAAACTCCATGTGCCTTAAGATGACTTTTCAGCCCTGCTAGCGACTTGCACACCCTCAAGCAGACATGACACTGCAAACGTTCACTGGTTTGGATAAAACTAACAGCAGCGGAACCTGTATCATCGTGCGCTTTCATATGATTAACAAAACCTGCCTTAGACAACAGAGCCCAATCACACACCTTACAGATCCAAAGATCTCCATGGTTGGGCGGCAAGGTTTGACATTTCCTATATGCTCTCTTGAGCTTCGCTCGGTCTATTTTGGCTGCTTCAAAGTGTTCTGCACCCCTGTATATCAATGGCCTCCACTGCTTGCGATCATACGCTAGGGACTCCCAACTGTCAACAGGAATATGAAAGCTCACCAGACTCTCCTTGATATTATCACGAAAACGTTTTTTGGGCTTGCGCTGGGGTCTTTTTCCAAGAAAGAGATCACCATAGAACAACTGTTTTGGGAGTCTATAGTCTTCAAGCCATATAAGATGACCCGCCCAACGCATCTGGTTCTTAATAACAATGGTAGCAATACTAGTAATTTTGGCCTTATTTAAGACATATGTATTAGGGACAAAGCTATCCCACTTTAAACCAAGAATGTGTCTAAGGCAGTGCTAATGGAACCTCTTGAGCAATTCTATATGTGACCGGTACAAGGCTCAAGTTTCAAATGCGTAGAGTAGGGATGGTACAATACATGCTTGATATACTGAAATTTTATTTGTCAGAGTTAGATCACCATCAGACCAGACTCTATCTTGTAACCTTCCAAAAGCATCTGATGCCTTGCTGATTCTCTTATTTCCGCATCAAGAATGTCATCATTTGATAAGGTACTGCCAAGGTAGACAATATTTTTTACGATTTCAAGGCGCTGTTCATAGACGAAGATATCAGGTTCTACATACAGATCATCAGAAACGGGAGTGTACATGACTTTAGTTTTCTTATTGTCAGTCCGAACCAGGTACACGCATTTGTAAAGAGATCAATCACTAGTTGCATATCTACTGGGGAGTGTGTTACCAGGTCAGCATCATTAGCATACAACAGTTCCCTAACAAGTCCATCACTAACAAATGTTTTGGCTTGCAATCTTATGAGGTTCAACACCTTTCCAGTCGTTCGGAATCTAATATAAACACCCATATCACAATCGTGGAAACCATATCAGAGCACAGCAGTCAGATAGTATGAAAACAATGTTAGTGAAGCTATATCACCCTGCTTCACACCATTATCAATGGGGAATTCTTCCGAAAGCCGACCATTGAAGTTGACGCGACCTTTCATACTACGATGAAGTTGCTTGAACTTGTCTTTAAAAGCAGGTGTATAGCCAGATTTTTCCAGCACTTTCCAGGGAGTCTCACGGTTGACTGTTAAACGCCTTGGTTACATACATACATGCATACATACATTTAAACAGACATGCGGAACTTATATTATAGATTATGGGATATATTCATTTTGATAAATAATGCAACAGAGAAAAAGAGGATTATAGTATTTGATATTAAGCACCAATTATACACGACTCTCTGAATTTCAATTTCTTGTAATGATAAATCCTTATATGTGAGATGATTTTCGAATCAAAGTCAGAGAAAATAAATATTTTGACATAAGTTGAGTATCATTATACCCTGATTTTCATCTTTGTAAGAAGGCAGAAAAGTTGTACAGAACTGTTCTAAATTTAACATTGTACATATTATAACAGATTGATGACATGATTGATTCTTTGTAATTATGCTTTTAATTCAAATACTGAAGTTAACTTTTCTTAATATATATATATATATATATATATATATATATAATGTCTGCCCCTTTAAGAAACTTTTTTCTTATCGTTGAGCACTTTCAGCTTAAATAAGTCGGTCAACTTAGCTCATATGCGCAGATCGTCATAAAATGATTAGATCACTCCAACTGACGTATAAAAGCATTTAAAAAGAATTAAAAAAAACGTATAAAATCTCAACTGTATTTCCCGCGGTTGACGGTAGCCGAATGGATTGGGTTCTTAATAAGGAAGCCAGACATGATTTCTGTTGCCGGGTTCGAATCTTTCGATTGGTGTTAATCGTTACACCTGCACTGATGATTCCGAAAGGATGAAACACTAGTATGTAGGCATTTAATATTATAATAAATAATCATATATATATATATATATATATATATATATACATATATATATATATTTATATGTGTGTGTGTGTGTGTGTTTGTGTGTGTAAATCTGCAAACAGAAATTTTGACATAGCACCACTATTTAGTGCGGTTAGACCAACAGTTGTTTCAAGGTTGGATCGAAATTCGAACGCCTAGACGTCAGCAGCCATTTCTAGTAAAATGCCATTTGGATGCTGCTAAGTAGATGCGTTTCTTTTTGTTGTCGTTCAATTCAAGAGGCACCAATTTATCAAGTTTTTTTTGTCTTACCAATCTCTCTCAAGTGGTTGTAAATCGCCGTATACGTTACGTCTAATTCAGAAGCAAGTTCTCAAACATTTGTGTGGATTGGCTTCGACAATTTATCGTTGTCAACATTCGATGGCCGAGCACGACGCTGATAATTTCTAAGACTCTCGTCGTCGCCACGAAATTTCTTTAACAACTATTGTGCTGTGCATTTTGCTTGGCAAAACACTTCGTTGATATAAATAGCTGTTTCAGCAGTTTTCGACCTAGCTTGAATTGAATAAGAAAATTATGCGAATTTGCGATTTTTCCATCGTGTATTTAACGTTCTGAAAAGAAGACATGATTGGTCTGAAACGATTGTAATTTAAAGGATTAGATAGAGCGAATAAACGGTCTTTAAAAGGATACATAAGTAAAGATAGTCCGGTAGGTCACCCAAGTATTCATTTACAGTTTTCCCGTGGGTGGGGGTAAGACAAACTTATCAAATGCAACAAAAGTGTGGGTCTGACGCAAAGTCCACAAGGATGGCTTATTTTTCCTGCTTTTACCCCCCCCCCTCTTGTCGCGGGCTAACCATCGGTATACTGAGAGAGCCGCACGTAGTAACAAGAGTGTTAAAACACGCCCATTGTTGTCAACGCTACAAATTTCGCACACCAGTTCAACTTGTTCCAACGATTCGGACGCTGAAATTTGTAAATCAGCCGAATGTCAAATGTTTTGCTTTGCAAATGTCTTTGATTATCTATTGGCCGAAATAGCTTTTGGAACTCTTTGTAAGGGGATTTTTTTTTCTTGATCACCGTATTGTATCACATGCATTCGCATCTTTAGCTGACGAGGATTTATTATTCCGAGAAAACATATTTAATTATATTTCAAAAGTCTTTTCGCACACACATGTGTTTGCTAACGTGCCGCCATATAACATTTTTTTGAAGTTTCGCTCCCACCACCTCACGCTGGCACGCTTTCTCGCTCTACGTAGTCGACCACCTGCTGTCTTATTTCTCCTTTTTTTACGTCTACTGGAACACTTGCTTAATTTGCATATGTACTCAGACGACTGCTGCTGATTTTCTCACACGCGCGCCACATGTGCTATGTTTAAATATCTAAAGTATATATATATATATATATATATATATATACATATATATATATAAGAATAACAGTATAGTTATATTTTTTTTAATGAAACCACTCCTTCAGCATGTTAAAATGTGGATACATTTTTTACATATCAGTTTCGTTACGCATAATCACAATAGTATTATGTCAATACCGTCTTATTTCATGCATATACTCTGCAGAAAAAATTGCTTAGATAGAAAAAATGCATGACGATATGATATTCCGACAAGAAAAAAGTAATAGAAGTCACAATATCCTATGTTTATTCCGGTTGCTCTATTTATCAGTGTTTATTTATAAAAATGTTTTGAGGTATGCTTAGTTATATTTAACATACACTAAGCTTCAAAATAAATAAGGGTTGGTAAAAAAAAAAATTAAGTGGTAGTAGAAAGGCAGGCTCCAACCCGTACCGTGAGGGAGGAAAAGAACGGGAAAAACGTGACGTCTTTGCTGTTACGACCACCGCCAAACCGGAAGTGCCGTAGGTTTTAATTAGGGCTAGGCAATCAAAAAGAGGGGATGACTTTCGAAAATATAGGCGAAAAAGCGACCCCTCCCTGTAGAAAAGTGCCTAGTTGAAGGTGAAGAAATTAATGTTTTTAACCAATTTTTCGATATTTCTCGTCTGTAGGGTCGAACTTCAAAACGTTACTAATATTGTAAAAATCCCTCGCATCTGTCGAAAGTTTTGAGCAGACATGCAAACATACATACATACATTTATATATTGGTAGCTCAAATTTTAGACCCAAACCGATTAAAAGCTTGTCCTTTCTCTGAATACACTTTATGTAAAATTTCAGACCAGAAATTGTCTGAATAATTTGGTAGAGACCGCAGAGGCCATTTTTTTTTTTAAATTTGACTCCTATTATGGCCTTTTAACATTTATTGTTTTGGCCTCAAATCAAGTTATTAAATTAGATCCATGTCTAAGAAACCTATATCTAAAATTTCAGTGTTTATACTCAAAATTGTCGGAGGAGGTTGGTAGAGTTCTCAAAGGTTGAATTTCTGACCGAAAACGGATTACAAAGATATTTCCAAATCTCAGTACCATGTATATCAAATTTTGAGCCTGTTGACTTAAAATTGACAGATTTCTTTCGTAGGGAATGTAGACAGACACATAGACACACAGACACGCAGACACGCAGACAGACACGTTCACTTTTATAGATATATAGACATGTATATACGTGTGTGTTTTTATGTGTGTATGTATGTGTATCTGTGTGTGTAGTTGTATCTCTAAAATAAAGAACACTATCTATATAGATAAGTTACTTTATCTCAATATTTTCCGATGTCAAAAATTGTTGCATAATCTTTTTGTCTCTTTCAATTCTATTACTTTTAAAGTCCCATCAATCATCGTTGAAAAAAGAAAACCTTTTTCAATGACAGGTTTGATCAAATTATTGTTACATTTTTGCTTAATATAAAACCACTCATTTATTGAGTGTTGAAGAAGAAAAAAAACCCGAATCTAAAACCATGATTGATCTTTTCCTTGTGAAAGCTATCTGAAAGCAGACAGAACCCCGAACCTTCTATAAAATATCATGACAAAATAATCACATTAGACAAATCAATGTTACGATAATGTTTTATAGCAAAAATAGCAATAATAAAACGAAACAGTTTGGAACGAAAAAACTCAATTGTTGTATGAAATGTTTTTGTATGAAGTTGAAACAAAATTAATTATTGTGTAATATTGTTGCAAAAATCAGTATTTTATATCAGAATATAAAATATCTAAAAACTATTTGGCTCGTATATATATATATATATATATATATATATATATATGTATACGAGCCAAATAGTTTTTAGACGTATATATAGATATGTAGAAATATATATATATATATATATATATATATATATATATATATGTATATATATATATAGTGCAACATTTTGTTGAAAATTCAAAGACTTACGTTTTCTTTTTTATAACCTTCGTTTATTTCCTGGATTTTTCATTGATGAGTTGGCAATTTTACGATTTATGTTTCCATAAAAATATCCTGTCCTCACCAACTTCTTCAGATGTTTATCCATTAGATTTTTACAACAAAAGGTATATTTTTAACATGCTGGACATCGTATTCGGGTAAAAGTATTTCCACAGCCATGCTTCCTCACTTCCTTCATGTATGTAAAGATAGTTTTCCGTTTTAACCCGTACTTTCGTATTTTTATTTTTTATTTATTCATTATTTATTTTTGTTTTAATTTTCCCTATATATATATATATATATATATATATATATATATATATATATATATATATATATATATATATAGAGAGAGAGAGAGAGAGAGAGAGAGAGAGAGAGAGAGATAGATAGATAGATAGATAGAGAGAGATGCACTCCTTACCCTTGTTAAAACAAGAGAAGCAAAAACTCTTATGTAAAGCCTGAGGTCTACCGTCTGCTCTCCTGTGGCAGCCATTGTACCGGCAAAGATTAGCAGATGTACCCCAAATTGCGATTGGCTCTGCACAAAGTATTCATCACTATAAACAAATCATATGTGTAGATTTACGAGCAACTTAATTTGCTGTGGCAGAGCTTATTCATCGAAATGGACGAATATATACATAATGTATATCTATATGTTGAAAAACTAATGCACTAAGATACGATTTTTTGAAATACGATTGTACTCGTATTTATGTTTACACTCTAAGATACGACGAGTTTCTCAAATTGTGACGCCAAAATTAAAAAAAAACGGAATATTAAAAAGAAAATAAATAAAAAATAATACAAAGCACAAAGCAAGAAACAGTTGTGTGTATTAGTATCGTGTGCTAAGCTATGCTGTCTCACCTCTCTTTCCCTAGCTCCACCTTCAAGCTCGTCTTTGTATTTCTCTGTCTCCCTTTATTTTTATTCAACATTTCTGTTACATTAAGACTTAAATAATAGGCATTTAGTAAGTTCATTTAACGTTTTTAATTGTGTATCATCTTGCCACTTTTAAGTTAAAATATCTTGTGTGTGTGTATGTGTGTGTGTGTGGTAGTCTTGCTTCTTTTTCTCCCTCGTTCTTGAATGCATGACGTACACAAGTAACTACAGCTCTTTTTATTGTTTTTATAAATATTTATTATTATAGATCAATTTTCCGTGTTGGTGTTATCTTTTTTAGTGATTGTTAAGTGTAATTTAAGCATAATTTGTTTTCGGTAAATATCTCACCCTTCTAACGTATTAATTCTGTGTTCAAATGGGAATGTTGAATAGCAGGGGTTCCATATTTAAAGATTATGCGGAGTTCATATTGGGGTACATATATAACGGGACTCATGTAATACAGATATAACGATAGTGATGATGAGGGAGAGAAGATATATATATATATATATATATATATATATATATATATATATATATATATACAGTTCTTGTAACACATATTAGAAGAGGGGGTGATGATGGAGGTGGGGACACATAATACTTGGAAGGGTTTACACTATGTTAATTTTAAGATGATAAACACATTACCTTTTTCGTTCGTGATGAAGGATGACACAAGACAACGGTTACAACATAATGATGACTTCTTTATTCATCTGATCGGCCGGTCGATGACGTCAGGAATTCAAATTTGGATCTACATAGTCTAAATGTTCTCCCTTCGCTTCCAAGGGATCAACTGATCAACTGGCTCTCTTGCTCTCCGAATCTGACTAAACAATAGAGAAGTGTCATTTGTCTATGCCGTCAGAAGTGTGTTTTTCAAACGTGACTAATTTCGCATGGCTCTACATATGTTTGTCCAACACACTTTTGACAAACAAAAGAATCCTCAATTCTAATTTAACCTATTTTTAAATAATATAATTTAATTTGCAGTGTTTATTCTTTTATTGACATATTTAATATTCACATTTCTAAAAGAATTAACAAGAGACTTAATTTCTAACATTCCATTTCTTAACTTTACCTACAGGGTTCGATTCTAGGCTTATCCTAATCTCATTTTTACTTATCTAATATTCTTCTTATTTGCATGGAAAGGGGACAGCGCTTTTCCATGTAACAGGAATACTTATTAGATTTACGAATGATAAAACGATTTAAATTCATATATCAAGGTATGTATATACACACATTCATATATAGAAATATGTGTCATAGTACACAGTGTCAAATAGTATTCTGTAACATGTTAACACGCGGATTTCACGTTGTATGTAGGCAGTTGCAATGAAACAAAAGCACGGAATTACTCGACTCGCGTAGTAACAACCTTTATTTTCATGTTCTTTCCAGAATAACGCTTTGTCTCTTGTTCAAACCTGTCACTCCCAGTCCATGTGTGTAACACGTGTATTTCTGTCCTCTCACTAACGTGATTATCGGGTTGTGCACACGTATTTCTCTTTCATAATCTTTGCCCTCTTCCTTGCTGTGATGTCACCTCGCACATTGCTCGTTATTTAAATACGTTGGCTGTTGCTGCTATATGTGCATCCGCGCTCGATTATATATATATATACTTGCATTCCTGCCCGGCGTTGCCCGGGTGTTTGGATGTGTGTTGAAAAAAAGTGGTAGTAGGAAGGCAGGCTCGAACCCGTACCGCAAAAGAGGAAAAGAACGGGAAAGAAACGTGACGTATTTGCTGTTACGACCATTAAGTGATGTAGGTTTTAA
This sequence comes from Euprymna scolopes, assembly GCF_053919585.1. Classification (NCBI taxonomy): domain Eukaryota; kingdom Metazoa; phylum Mollusca; class Cephalopoda; order Sepiida; family Sepiolidae; genus Euprymna; species Euprymna scolopes. The sequence goes on from NC_136514.1 coordinate 76,450,247, forward strand.
GTAAGGCTAGACAATCGAAAAGAGGGGATGACTTTCGAAAATATCAGTGAAAAAAACGACCCCTCCTTGTAGAAAAGTGCCCAATTGAGCCGAGCTTCAAAACGATACTGATCTTGTGAAAATCCATCGCTTCTGTCGAAAGTTTAAGGCAGACATGCAAACATACATATATACATATATATATATCGGTAGCTCGAATTTTCGACCCAAAGCGATTAAAAAGCTTGCTCTATCTCTGAATACACTTTATGTAAAATTTCAAATGTTTAGACCAAAAATTGTCTGAGTAATTTGGTAGAGATCGCAGAGGTCATTTTTTAAAATTTGACCCATATTATAGACCCTTAACATTTATTGTTTTGGGCTCGAATCAAGTTATTAAGTTAGAGCCATGTCCAATGAACCTATATATAAAATTTCAAGTGTTTAGACCGAAAATTGTCGGAGGAGTTTGGTAGAGTTCTCAAAGGTCAAATCGTGTAACTTTGACCCCTTACCAGCAAAATTTCGTGCCGAAAACCGATTCCAATGATGTTCCCAAATCTCAGTACCCTGTATACTAAATTTCGAGTCCGTAGACTTAATTGACAGAGTTATTACGTAGGGAAATATACACACACAGACAGACAGATACACAGACAGACAGACAGAGACTTTACACACACACACATACACCCACCCACACACACACACACACACACACACATATATATATATATATATATATACATGTGGAGATGTGATCAAGATGCATTTTCAATCTTCTGTGGGAACGAAGGTTGCTCTTCAGACCAATCCTGCCCTTACATAATATATTGCAGAGATCACACTTAAGCTGAGATTGAGGGACGCTAACCAGAACCGCTTTACTGTTGACATTCATGCTTCAGACCTCCATTTAAATTGCAGACAAACAGAACATCTATTAGATAGATTTCCATGCGATCTCTTGTGGCTAAAGTTATTTTACCGCATAAATCACATACGTCGTTCAGTACAAAAGTTCTTGACAGGCTTGACATATCTGACAGATTATTCTTCAGGATATCACGCTTAACTTTTGCATGATCATATACAATATATATTTACTAGCAGTTCAGCCCAGCATTGCTTGGGCCCTATGTACTTTCATAATTTATGCGCATATGTATATTGGTATTAAAAAGCTTGACTCATGTTAAGGCAACCTAAATCTAAAATTTCAAGTTATTAAGTTAGATACATGTCCAAGAAACGTATATATAAAATTTCAATTGTTTAGACCCAAAAATTGCGTAAAATTTTTGTAAAGTTTGCTTTCAACTTTGACCTGTTTGTAGCCAAAAACTGATTAAAAAGCTTACTGTATGTTTAAAGACTCTCTTTGTAAAATTTGCCGAATATTTTGTTAGAGATCGCAAAGGTCTTATCTTTTAAACTTTGACAGCTTGGCAGCAAAATTCTCGGTCAAAAACCGATTAAAAGGCTTGTCCTATGTCCTAATACACTTTATATAAAATTTTAAATGTTTAGACCAAGAATTGGCTGAGAGTTCAAATTTTAAAAACTTTGGCTCCCATTTTGACCCCTTAACATTTATTGTTTTGGGCGCAAAGCATATTGAAAGTTTGATCCATGTCTAAGGAATCTACATCTAAAATTTCAAGTGTTTACACCCAAAATTCGCGGTGAAGTTTGGTAAAGTTTCAATAGTCAAATCATTGAACTTTGACCCCTTGACAGCCACATTTCTAGCCGAAAATCGATTAAAAAGATTTTCCAAAATCAAAATAAAAAACCTTATGTCAAATCCTGTGTCTGTAGACTGCAAATTGACAGAGTAATTTCGTAGGGAAATGTACACACGCAAACAAAAACACAAACAATTTCACTTTATATATATATATATACAAGCAGTTAAGTTCGGCTTTGCTCGGCCTCAATGTACTGCTTATAGCTTTATGTGCATATATATATAAATTCGTTTCTTATCGTTGAGTACTTTCAGTTGAATTAAAGTCGGTCAATTTAGCTCTTATGCGCAGATCATCGTATAACGATTAGATCACTTTCTGACTGACGCAAATGAACATTTAAAATTAAAATGTTTAAATTCGACGTTATTTCACGCGGTTAATGGTAGCCGAATAGATTAGGTCTTCGCTAATCGAGCCAGAGATGTCTCGTGATGCGGGGTTCGAATCGTTCGACTGGTATTAATCGTGACACCCTGCACTGAAGATTCCCGAAAGGATAAAACACTAGTGTCTGTAGATATTTAATTATTATAGTAAAAACATAATTATATATATATATATATATATATATATATATATATATATATTAAAATGTTAAAGTAATATCCAGGAAACCTACATCTAAAATGTCAAGTGTTTAGACCCAAAATTGGCGGAGGAGTTTGGTAGAGTCTGCAAAGGTCAACTCTTTTAACTTTTACATGTTGGCAGCCAAAATTTCGCCCAAAATTGATTAAAAAGCTTGCTGCATGCCTAAATACAAAAGTTATGGTGATGCCTACAAGTCATATCGATATATTTGTTTTAATTTTGAAATCGAAACTTTCTTTCCTATATAATATTTTGATTGCAGAAATTCCTCTCTTGACCAAAGTACCGTAAGTTAGCAACAATAGATGCCAGAAACAAATTTATTATGTTTAGATTGTTAGTCACTATTTAATGCACCTTTAGAACACCATTTTAAACACATTTATTCGTTACATTAAAATCCTACATTACATCCTAGGAGCAACATGATCACTATTGCAACTACCTTTATAGGAAGTAGTTCCTATTTTTCCCTCAATAACAAGTACCCCTACCGCTCTCGGTAATCACCAGGTAATCACCGAGAGGTATTCTGGGGTTACACATTTCTTAACTGGATTATACTCTAATTGACATTGCATAATCTTTTACTTTTCCGTTACAAAGAATAAGAAAATCTCCCCTTGAATTATTCCGCTCCTTTCTACTTTTTCCCTATGAGTAAATTGCTAGCTCACCCGATCTGTATCTTTGTTTCACTAATTAATTATACTTTTAAAACATAGTTACGCTTTTAGGTAATTCATTTAGATATACTTTATTTAAACCACAACGATCTATTGGATTTTCTCGATGTATGTATTCTTTCCAACTCTCTCTCTCTTTCTCTCTCTCTCTCTCTCTCTCTATTTTTCTCGCTTTGAAGACAAGACAGCAAACAGTTATTGCCTATCTCGCTCGCTTACCTAACAATTTACGATGTTCGTAAACAAATTTGGTAGCTTTTCTAAAATAAACTAAAAACTAATAATGAAAAAATCTTGAAAAAAATTTAAAAATGTTCTTAAAAACAGGCTACGCCGGGCGTCCCTGCTAGCTTAGGTAAATATTTGCAGTTAAAAAAAAGAGCTACAATAATATCAAGGCGTCTCTGTTTATGTTGAACATCTACAGCATGCCAACATCAATATATTACATATGAATGAGTCCCCTGTGGAATTTCCACACTAGAATATATATATATATATATATATATATATATATATATATATGTATATATATATATATATATATATGTATATATATATATATATATATATATATATATATATAAAGCAATAACAATTCCTAAAATTCACACTAAAAATGCTTAAGTTATATATAAAAAAAAGAAACACACAGATTAGAGAAGACATGTCATTTCAAAACAAGCAATATGATTTCTATTCATATTCTTCAGCTGTAATGGATAATTTTAATTAGTCCAGTTATGCGCAGTTACTCAAGTGTTGACGCATGCGCAAAAAAGACTATTGAATTCAAATCTTGTCAATGATTTTTAACGTATTTTTTAGAAGCGTTCAAATTCAAGAGTGTTATTGTATTTAGCCTGCTCAGTAATATGCAAAACTGAAATAATATTTTCAACTATCCATCATGCATAAATTTCAATAATATTTTCGTCGCTATGCCACGTTTATCTTCAAAATAAATTCAATCAGTTCGACATTCAAAAATCTCAAATGGATTTTTCGTCAGTGTGTAAGGCTTAAGCTTAAAATACCATGTTCGGCAACCAGTCAGGATTGATATTCAAATATTATAAAAGGGGCAATTCCTGTTCTAGCTTAGCAGTTAGGTTGATAACATTTCAGTTTATGAAGGGGTTTATTATGAAGAGGAAATCGCTTATGAAGGCCTACATGCCTCTTGAGGATAGTGTTGAATAATGAGAGGCAGGTAACGCCGAAAAAAAGCAAACGCGAGAATTCAAATAACAAAGCACTCGAGCAACGCCAGTTGACTCGAGTGAACAAAAGTCAATGATATGACAGTATAACATATTTCTTATATATTTCTATATAAGATTTTATAGTCGCATTAAAATATTTATCAGGTCAAATATTTTAATGCAAGTTTAAATATTTATAATAATAAAAAAACTGGAATTTATTTCAACAAAACATAATATTTACAGTTAACAATAAGCAATAAGATTAACTGTTTACATAAAGTACGTAACTAAAAAATGAAATAGGTTTTGATATATACACGTAAACACGTATCAGTTGGAGGTTTAATTTAAGGCGCTGAAGATATTGGCTAGAAGGAAATTTGTCTCTTACGGCCAGGAGGCTTGAAAAGACGCATGTATAGCAGGATGTGGAAGTTGCAAACGTGAAAATAATGTAAATTATGTTGTCTACTGTTCCTTCGGAGGGAAAAAGGTATGTTTCCTTTTGTCTGTGTTGTGCAGAGAAAATGTATGAATAGATTTTTGTTAAAGAACTGCTTCTCGTTAGCTTATTATCACGTTTGATGAACTCTAGTCGGATATGTAACGAACCGGTAACAATACCGTAAAAAGAACGATATATTACATATACATATTAAAGTGACTAAGAAGTTTCTCGTGGAATGTTAAACTTTGAGTTCAAATGATATATTTTCAAAAAGTTTTCGTTACTTTACTTTATATATCATATTGAAGAGCGTTTTTCGCTCTATCTAATCATTTAAATTCACACAATTTTTAATTTCAATTTAAACTAAGCCAGAAAGCTGCTGAAACAGCAAGCGATATCAACAAAGCGTTTGGCCCAGGAACCACTACTGAACGCACAGCATAGTAGTGGTTTAAAACATTTCATGGCTGTGACGAGAGTCTTGGAGATGATGAATGGTGACAACGATCAATTAAGAGTCTTAGTTGAAGCCAATCCACACACAACTATAAGAGAATTTACTTCTGAATTAGACGTAGATTGTAACATATACGACGATTCCAACCACTTGAGAGTGATTGAAAAGACAGAAAAACTTGATAAATGGGTTCCTGACTAATTGAACGGCAACCAAAAGAAACGTCGTTATGAAGTGTTTTCTCCTTTTCTTGAATGCAACAAAAACGACTCGTTTCTCAACTGAGTTGTGATTTGCGATGAAATGTGGGTTCTTTACTATAAGCGGCGACGCTCAGATCAGTGGTTATACTCCACGACACTTCCCGAAGCTCGACTCGCATCAAATAAAGTAATGCGACCGGTCTCATCCATTACAGTCTTTTTGAATTCAGTCGAAACCATTTCGGCGGAGTACTGTCAACATGAAATGCATCAGAAACTTTGGTAACAATACCCAGTATTAGTCAACAGAAAAAGCCCAATTCTTCCGTCCGCACGTTGCTAAATTGACCCTGCATAAGTTGAATGAATTCAGTTACGATATTCTGCCGAATCGCGCATACTTTCCATACTGAAACAAAAATGTAGTAGGCAAAAAAAATAAATGTTCTGTCAGCAACATTACAACTTCAAAATAGTCAATATCGCCCACCTCCAGAAGAGAGGGAATTCCTGTCCGTGATAACCGTGGTAAAAGAAGACACACTCCAATCGCCAGAAACACCCACACACACAATTTGCAGGACACTGCCGACTCGTCTCTAGCCTCCTGCTTTTATAGTGGCCGGGAATTATCTATTTGCATAATCACATGAGAAAGAAACGTGATTTTCCGAGAGTTGCATGGGGTAAACGCTAATAAAAACCCCCGGACGCCATCTTGGAATTCTCTTTTCCCCCCAACCGGTGACACAACAGACGTACCCGAGGTAAGCTCTTTTTCCCCTCATTTTAGTTATTGCTACTTCTGCTACACATACCCCTTACCTACTGACTATCACTGTTTCTGCGTGAGAAAAGCTTCAAAAACCTAAGCGATATCAAAAACGCCTTCGGAACGTAAGATTTTTACGTTACTGGCATAAATAAACTTGTTTTGTGTTCGCAAAAGTGTGTTGACACTAATGGTGCTCATTTTCGATCAATAAACTTTGGTTTTAGTTGAGATATTTTTATCTTAATTTAAAAATTAAAAACAGAGAGAACTTTCTAGTCAAGTCGAAATAATAAGATCAGTGGCATCTCGTATATGTGTAGATAAATGTATGTATATACGCGGCTATAGCACAGATCGTTTAATGAGTTTGTATGTAAAAAGTGGTAACACAACAACGTAAGGATTTGTGACAATGATTGAAACTAGCCAGCATGATATATATATATATATATATATATATATATATATATATATATATATATATATATATAAATTATCGGATTTTAACCGACTAAAGGGGGGGGGGCGTTTCTACAACTCAACGGATTAAACCAGAACTCGACGTAGAAGGAAAAACAATGAAGCCCTCACCTTACATGGTGAACCTTTCACGCCTTTTCTTGATCAACAGGAGTTGCAACGAATTGCCTCGTTGCTTACAACGACAGATCGTCTTTGTAACAGTAACTATGAAACAGGCTACTGGACTAAAACAAAAAGACCAACCTTAAATATCACCGATAGGGAGTGTTTTTATACCCACTAGTCGATTCTATGCAAATGTTAAGTCCGTCCACGTGAGTGGACAAAAAACAAATACTATTATAAAAGCAGTCGACCAAGCACTTTCAAACCTTATATATATATATATATATATATATATATATATATATATATATATATATATATATATATATATATATAACTACTTCATTTATTCACATAAACCTAATATACGAAAGTATAGATTTATGCGTAAACTTTAAGTATTTACATCAAAAGTGCTCAATACGTAGGTAGAGCTAGTTAGTAATTTATAAAATATATATGGCGATTAAGCTACACTGAATATTCTGCGTTTCATCCACTATAGGATTCGTCAGGCTTATGCACGAATTATGTGGTTGCTTCTTGTTTTTATATATGTTGAGGATTTCTAGTTAGCCAATCAGCTTTCTAGTATCCACCGCGCCCCTTCCTATCAGCCAATGGGCATGCATTTTATCGAACAAAGATCTGTTTTAGAACTAAGTTAGTGGTTTAAGGTACTACTATATATATATATATATATATATATATATATATATATATATATATAACGATTTAAATAGATGTGCGGAAATTTCTCGAGTGCTCTTTCGTCTATCATCTCGTCAAGAAAAAATCGATAGCATACAAAACAATATTATTGGCGAAATTAAAGAGCACTACGGGGGAATTTGTATGTGCCACAAATAAGAAAGAAACGATTAAAAGAAAGATTTAATCTGAAATTATTGTGTTTAAAAGCGACTAAAACTTAGCACAACGAGAGGGGGAAAAACGAGGGAGAAAAAGGTCAAAGTTCCCCAAAGTGAAATAATGTTTTTGTTGTCACCTTTTGCCGGCAAAAAGGTTTTCGAACCGCAACAGAGACATACTCCCAAACCTTTAAATGTTTTTTTGGGTCTGCTCTATGTAACACCTCGAACCACTCTATTTTATATTTATCAACAGATCATTGATTATCAAACAAATGCTGGCCAATAGCAGAGTCCAAGGCTACGGAAGGAGGAAGACTACCGGATCCTACCCTCTCTTGTCTGATTTTTCATAGAACGTGCTGATTTATACGAGTTAGCAAATGCAAAGATGTCCGACATAACCATCATCGCACTAGCATTTAAATTGATAAGCAATATTACTAATTTGGGTGTAAGGCAAACTGTCTTTGCGAAAAGAAGGAAAATCAGGTCTCGTAGTGTATACCAAACGCAAGGAAACAGAGTAGAAGCACTTATAAACAGTTGTAACAATCTGTTTTGACAATTTAATATTCTTGTCCCAATTCACGGTAATTTTAAATAAACCGAGCACCTCGCAAGCCCAAACTTTTTCGGGGATTTAAAATTATCAACCTTCTTGTCAATGCAGCCTTCAATAAGGTCTAAAGGATAACCATTATTGATAAACATTTCTCTGATCTTATCAAGTTTGGAGTCTAATCTATTTGGTGAATATATCATGAGAGCTCTATGTACCAGCGTATTAATTAAGTCGACCTTGCGTGATTTGGGTACAAAGACGACTAGTTCACATATAAGACAGAAAAATTGGGCTTCCTATAAATGGTAGTGAGAAAGCCCCCTCTTGAATGTCAAACAAGAACATCCAAGAAGGGAAGAGAATTGTCCTTCTTACTTTCCATAGTAAACTAAAGAGCCCCATGCAAGGAATCCAACCTATTAAAAAAGATAACGCTTCACTTTGCGATGAAAACATAGCAAAAGTGTCGTCAACATATCTGAAAAATGTAGTGGGTATTGTTGCAAAATTAAACAGAACGGATTCGTACTAACCGACAAAAATATCAGCTAAAATTTGGGCTAACAGACTCCTCATTGAAACCCCGTTGACCTGACAGTAGATAATGTCACCAAAGCTAACCTCATCTGATTTGGTGCATATTAAAATGAGTTCAGTAAATATCTCTTTTGAAAAACGTGGAGAAGTCAGGCGACCACCATGAAGCGCGTCGTCACAAATATGTATCGTCTCATCTAACGGTATGTTAGTAAAAAGACTACAGACATCGATAGAACACATAACGGATGTCTATACATTCACATTCAACCCACATGGACATTCAACAAACCGAAAAGAATAAGGAATACAGTGCGTACTGTATAATTCACGCACTGGCTGCACATTTTCGACAAGACACTGAGCCAAAGAATGTTGAGCAGAACCTATCATAGATAAAATAGGTCTCAGTGGCACATCTTGCTTATGGATTTTAGACAGACCATACAATCTGAGACGTTGTGACCCAGAGGTCTATTCTTGTCATAAACGTCCTTGCAAAAAACATTCTTTTTAAATAATGAAAGTAGATATCTTTGCATTTTGGTCTCGTTTTTGCAAGTATTATCCGTCAACTCGATAGTGCCAAGTTTCCGGAATTTAGAAGCATCGTTAAGAATAAATAGCATTTTCTCAATGTAATCTGATTAATCCATAATCACAACTCCTGCTCCCTTGTCTGGTTTACACATATATATGTCAGCATTTGATTTCAACGCTTTGATAGTTTTTAATTGCGTTTTATTCCAAACAAAGTCGGTGTGATCAACAGGACTGTTGTCTATATCGGTGTGCTAAGTCAACCAAACTCGATTTCATCCCAGAAATATTTTTCAGGGAATAGGGAGTATTATATTTAAGTTGAGAAAACAAAACTTCAAAAGAAGCGATTGTTGTCTCTTTATTTAGACTAGCGGAGGGAATACAGAAATCTAACCCCTTAGATAAAACTCGATTTTCGATGTCTGTGAGAAAAGTTTTCGAAAAATTAAAAATATATTTGCTTCCATTATTAGGCTAACAGCCATATCTTCTTCGGACCAGAAGAGCTAGTTGTTTATTATTATCACTGGAAACATGTTGCTTAGCATATTCATCACCGATAGATAAATACTTGCAAAAACGAAAAAAAAACCCCCAAAAAACCCTTCACTACGGACCAGAGATGATCGTGGGTACTAATATAAAATTCTAGCTTCTCAGTCATCTTATTAATGTCATCTCGTATAAATGCACGCCCCGTAGATAAGCTGGGTTTTATTAGGTAAAGGCAAAAATGGACGTGCAAAAATTGGGGGACCTAGTTTTGAAAGCCAATTTATTATAATTTTTTTTTAAGGTTTCCGACCACTTTTTGATTGTATTTGAAAAATTAAAGACTAAAGTTAATTTCTAAAGGGAAAAAAATATTTGTAAACGTGAATAAAAATGTTTTCACGACGAGCTACCCAATTCAGCTAAATTTTGAAGTTAAATAAATTCATTGTAAAAATCCCTTAAAAAATAAATATTAGTTTTCTGGGTCTATTTCAAAGATAATTAGTAAAGTCCTAAGATATTGAATTAAATAAAAAAACACTTGTTTATACAAAATACAGCTTAATTAGCCCCCAAAAAGCAAAGAATTATGCCATTCGGCAAAACGCAACCGATACCAGTTTGTAAACACGAATATACGGAAGACCAAAATTTCAGGCAATCAAAACACTGTTTCAAAATGAAGTCATGATAGTAAAAGGAGGTAGGGGTGTCAGATTTCTTTTTTTTCTTAGACGTGCATCCATACAGTCCTATTTTGAACGTTTTGTACAAATTTTTATCATTTTTTAATTTATTTTTTTTTTCCTGTTTTTAAATTATTTTTTTTATTATTGTTCGAGATTATATAAAAATTATGTTACGCCGAAAGTTTCACATTCTTGTGAGCAAGGAAATTATTAAAATCTTGCATATAAAAATTATGCGAAATCTTTAATTTAAAAAAAAAGTAGAAATATTTTTGCTATTATAAATTTTTTGTGTGAAAATATTAAATAAACAATGGTTAATTCAATTTTTCTTCGAGTTGTATCGAATTCATTAATTCGAAGTTTAGGGCTTTTTTCGTAATGTTTCTGTAAAATTTATTTTATTATTGTTTCATTGTTACAAATTCGATGCTTTATTTATATAAAAAAGCAAAAATAAATTCTTGCGTTTTTTTATTTACTACTGAAAACCATAACTTTAATAAAGGAATTTTTGTTTAAACAAAATAATACATTTCCACAAGAGTTAAATTAAAATAATTAATTCATTATATTCCGTGATCATTATTTGATAAATACTGAAAATTTCATTAAAATTGATTAATTCCCTGATTTTTGGTGAATTTTTAAGTAAACGGAGGGGTCAAAATGTTTATGCATTTTGAGCATCGGCATTCATTTTGCCCGTACCTATGTTTAATCTATGAACCAATGACTTTTTCCGACCCTCCCTTGTTTTAAATGTATATTTCTATACGAAATAATTGACATTTTTTCTCTTTCAGAATGTATCTGGTCCGATGCGGTTGAGAAAAGCTTTTAGGAGACATACAAACGTACACATTTTGCCTTTTATATATATAGACTAGCGGGGGCGCCCGGCATTACCAGGTCGTAAAAATGGGGAAAATGGGGAGGGGGATAGGTTGTCCGATCGTAAAATCCTCTTTTGAATAAAATAAATCGTGGCAAAATTTTGTAAGCCAAAAAAACAAAAGAAAACAAACAAAATAGCATTCATATTGAGCAACCAAAGTCTCTATCAAAAAATAATTAAATGCCCGTGAGTACCCGTGCGAGCGTAAAAAAATAGTTGCAGTAGCCAGGCTCGAACCTGTAACTCTAAGAAGAAAAAGAGGTAAAAAAAAAGAAAGCGTGTAGTCGTCTCGTCCACTGTTCACGTTACACTTGAACTTCCGCATGTCAGTACAGTTGGGGAAGCAGGGACCCGGAAGGGAATTCCAAAGCCTAGCAGTTCTGGGAAGAAACTACTTGAGTAGAAAGCTTTCTTACATCTAGGATTTCTACTGTGTAGGGGTAGGAATTTGGTGATTGTCGGGTTTGTCGGGTGTATTTACGTCGGGGGGGGTATAAGTGCTTGCAGTTAGTCGTAGCATTCACCATTAAAATACTTGTAGAACAGGCAGAGGGATGCAACACTTCGTCGATGGGACAGAAGCTGAAGCTGAAATGACAGTTCCCCTTCACTCCTCACTTTAAAAATCGGCCTTGTACATAATTTGCTCGGTGGGGAGTAAATAAATATCACCTTCCGTCTTTCTAAGAAAAGGGACGTTCGTGGCCTTTGGGCCAAGATTAAAGTGTAGTATCTGTTCCGGCAGATGCTGCAAGCTATGACTAGCTATGACTAGCAAAGACCAGATGTGGGGGCAACCCCACATGCCTGACCATTAACCAGCTCCCATTTCCCACCTCTCGGGAGCTGGTCCCCTTTTCCCTTCCCCCTCCCTTCACTCCTCACATTAAAAATCGGCCTTGTGCCTAATTTGCTCGGTGGGGGAGCAAATAAACACCATCTGCTCCGGAAGATACTGCTAGCAAAGATCATATGTGGGGGTAACCTCACATATAAGACCTTGGTCAATGTAGCGGCAACCCTTCATACCAATTGTCACTATCCAGCTCCCCTACTCCTTGGGGAGTTGGTCCCCATTTCCCCTTCACTCCTCACATTAAAAATCGGCCTAGTCCCTAATTTGTTTGGTGGGGGAGCAAATAAATACCGCCTACCTTCTTTGCAACGGTCCTGGCAATGCTCTCAATGTAATTGTTCCAACTCATGTTTCCTGTGAACGTTAGGCCGATGAGTTTAAATGATATATAATGGCTTTCCTTTTTTATTTAACAAATATCAATAATATCTGAATTTTCTCGTCGCTTTTTCTATTTAACGCTTTTATAAATAATATTGAACTAAATATAGCCAACATTCTAAACCATTACGCCCATCAAGTCTGTTCCCATGATAGTCAACAAATTACTAAAAAAGTAAATTATTTTATATACAAATATACGAACATGTAAACATGTCTCACTTACCTCTATATAGTCGTAATACGTTATTATATAATGTCTATTACAATAGAAAAATGCAAGCATAAAAATATCATTGTTAAGCTTAAAAATGGAAAAGTAAAGGAATAGTTGTTAAAAATGGAAAAGAAAAAACAAGATATACTTGTAAAAAATATAAATTTGTAACTTAACATTTTGTATCATTAAGAATTTATATAATGTTATAAATTGGATTTAAAAAAAATCTTAATGATGCAATATTTTAAGTAATAAATTTTTTATGTTTTTTACTAGTATATCTTGTCCTTTTCTTTTTCAGTTTTAACAACTAGTCCTAGACTTTTCCATGTGTAAACTTAACTATATTACTTACCATTCTCGCATTTTTCTATTGTAATCCATGATTTTTCCAGGCATTTTCAAAAAATTCACTTGTTATTTGTTTAATTTCAGTCTTATTTTTTGCCCCCCATAAACACATATGTCATAACAATGTACATCACTCGTCTGCTTTCAATAACATTCCCCAATTATCTCCCTTTCATTCTTTCATTCTCCCTGTTTCACTTGTTACGACAGTGAATTAGTAGCAACTGTATTCGCTGAAGCGACGTGGTTGCTATTGGAACCACCATAAAAAAACGTCGCTCACCTCCTTACATATTTTTACGATTTTAGACACCAGAAAATTATTCATAACTTTTGTTTTACCGAAGAAAAATTGAAAAGGGTTTTTCACAATATAGCTGAGAAGGTGATCTATAAATTGTAATAGTTGTTTGAAATTTGGTCGAAAAATGGGTGAGCGGTGAAGCAGTTCTCAATCACTAAAACTGCCACTTTATCATGTATTTAAACACTACCGTGTTTGAATGTTATATTCTACTATTCGTTTTTTTTTATTGGCGTTATCTAATTGACTTTAACAGTTTCATTTATCAAGCGTTTGGTAAAGAAAACTATTTCAGTCAAATAAATGGAGGAAAACGATATTAGTTTATTTATGAGAACAAACTATCGAAATTGTTAAATACGTAACTGAACAATGTTCGTTATATTTTTGAATACGTAATCTTTCATGTCATAGCCGCGTTTAGTCGCAAACAACACAAAATCGATATTCTGTCATGATTTGCTAATCGATATTCTATTAGAACCCTTCAGAAAATACAAGTCGGTTTTAAACAAGCTGAAAAAAATGCACTTCTGAATATTTGATGGTTGCTTTTGAACTTCGCCGTTGAAACCCGTGTCATATAATGACAAGCACGATTCTTGTCCCCTTGGCAAAAAAAAAAAAAAATAAATAAATAAAAATAAATAAATAAAGAAAGAAAAAACATCTAAGAAGGTCGGTTTCTCTGAGATGTTCATTCATAATGAATCCAACATTCTCAGTCGAAATTGAATCAGGAAAATCGCCGAACCACCTGCTAGATTTGTCTTTTTATAACGAAAAAAAAATGATCTTTTTTTTTATTCATTATTCATGAGTGCTTGCGTTAAGTCAGTTTTTATACAAAGAGTTTTTGCTGCCTTTTTTTTTTTTGTCTGGGAAAATGTCACTGATCGAATGTGCTGACTTTGTAAAATGGTTCGGAAATAAACAATCTGCTTCAGTGGAATTTTCCGCACAAAATATTTTCCAAACTACGAGTGTTTTTTTCTACGAGTATATTTTTTTCTGTTTTTTTTTTTTAACTGCGGGTGGGTTTTTGTTTCGTTTTTTTTTTAACTGCAAGTGTGTCATACAGAATTCAAATCGGGTTTTAACATCTCACACATGCAATCCACAACCCCACACGCGTTAACACAGAACGTATAAGCGTTTACACATAATACATAATACCCATACCTCACAAACACATGCATAAACAATGATAATGCTCCAGCAATTATAAACACACATACACCCAAATAAAAAGCGTAAACACACATTGTGATACATTTATGAAAATGTATAATAAAGAGATATATTGTCACTACATTTTATTTACTGTGTGATTTTTGCGCCAAAAAATAATCCATTCTCGTCTGCTCGTTCACATTTTGTAAACAAAACAAAAAAAAGGGGGAGGAGGAGGCCTGCGAGCAGGAGGTTAAGGAAGAGACAGAGATACTGTGAACGAAGGGGGGAAGAGGAAAGAAAAAATAAAGCTTATAGACGAGAAAGAGAGGAGAGAGAGAAAAGATAGAGAGAAATAAACCGTATATATAGAGAGAGACAGGCCGTATATATAGAGAGATAACCTGTATAAAGAAAAAGAGAGATATACCGTATATATAGAGAGAGGGGACTGAGAAAGTTGTCAACAGTCAGTGGAGCTTCGTGATTCAAAGCGACAAGACGTAAGTCAGCGACGGTTGGGGTGGCGAAGCCGGCGAAAGGCGACGGCAGCGTGGCAGAAGCGTCGCGGAGATAAATAACAACGACACAAGCCGATGTTGGCGGCAACGGTAAAAATCTGTTTTGATCAGCGGTCAAAGTTAGAATATTGACTGAAGAAAAGAATGAACCCAGCGAAGGAAGGGTCCATGGAGCAGTGAAATATTTACTATAAATCAAGGGCTTCGATGAGCTTCAGAAACAAACACTTGGAGCAATTAACACGCACGCGCGTAATGAAACGTAAACAATCCAAAGGACAGAAATATGAAAATTAACCTGCACGCGCGTAATCAAATATAAACAATTTACAGAAAAGAAATATATATAAAAAAGAGACAAAAGAAAGGTCACATTTCAAAAGACATTAAGTGAGTTTTTCAACCAAAGCGTTAATCTCTCTTACATCTCTCTTACCCTAGAACCTGTATCTAATTGAGCAGACGATTTCTTGTTTTATGTGAACATTAACTGTTGATATATTTTTTTTCTCTCGGTAGAATTTGAATCATTAAATCATTTCATTTAGTTAGGCATATTTAATTTTCTTTTCTTGAATTGAATTTTATTTTATTTTTGTATAAATAAAAGTTTGTTAATTTGTCGACTATACTTGTCCTCGTTATTTCTTATGTGAAATGAATTGTACTGGATAATGATCCAGTACAATTCATTTTATTGTTGTCTTCGAGACGCTTGTCCCATTCCCATAACAACGCATTATCAAGGAACCTGGGGAACTTTATTTTTTGAAAATATATTTCGTTTCGTCCCCCATCTCTACCGTTCCCAGTAGGGCTGGGGTACGTTGCAACAAATTGGGGGCTCGTGCCGAGAATATTATACCCTCTCTAAAGACACGCTGGACAGTCGAACGCATTTGAGGTAGCGAGAACTAGTTAGCTCAACATGTCGGGAATATAAGAATTCCTAGATTCCCTTACTCTTTAAGAATTATGCAAATTTAGAAAAGACAGCATCTTAGCAATAGGTAGACATTATGAACTAGACGTTAGGCCAGGTATGAGAAGAGCATTGTTAGTTAGGATAGTAACAGAACATCTCGTCGACAATTTCTCAGTCGACGAGGCAGTTTTAAGAACTCTGTCAGAAGGTATGCCAGAACCTCACCAAGAAAGACGGAAGGAGTTCCATATCCCCAAACATACCCGCCTTGTACCGACGTTCCACGAATCGAATGTTGACGGGCACTTCCAACATTTTGAAAAAATTGCCCTGAGTGCAAAATGGCCTCTAGAAGTTTGTCCTATGCTCTTACAAACCGCATTAAGAGCAGAAGAGGCCTATGCCTCTCTCTTGATTGAGGATTGTTCAAATTATAATGTCATAAAATCCACCATCCTCAAATCGTATGAACTGGTACCCGAGAAACACAATATAATAGGTGGATTTCTGCTTAAGATGCACAGTCCGATTATAATAGACTCTAGCAGATGGTTGTCCCACTCCCATATCAACGAATTATCAAGGAACGTGGGAAACTTTTTTTTATATTTCGTTACGTCACCCATCTCTACCGTCCCCAGTACGGCTGGGATATGTCGTACCAACATATATATGGGTCATGATAAGTATTTTACACACACACACACACACACACACACACACACACACACACACACACACACACACACACACACACACACACACATATATATATATATCATTCATATAAACCAATATTACATACTCGGTACACTGAACACGAAAAAACAATCGTTCCTCATCAGGCGAACCAATTGCTCCGAAACATTAGCATGTTCAGTGTAGCGAGTAGGTAATATTAGTCTATATAAATGAATATATATATATATATATATATATATATATATATATATATATATATATATATGAAAGTGTCTGGGTGTGTATCTGTGTGTCTGTGTGTGTACATTTACCTACGCAATAACTCTGTCAATTTTTAGTCTACAGACTCGAAATATGATATACAGGGTACTGAGATTTCGAAAAATCGATGTGATCGGTTTTTGGCCAGAAATTTTGCGATTAAGGGGTCGAAGTTCAACGATTTAACCTTTGAGAACTCTACCACATTCCTCCGACAATTTTCGGTCTAAGCACTTGAAATTTTAGATATAGGTTCATTGGACATGGATCTGACTTAATAACTTGATTTGAGCCCAAAACAATAAATTTTCAGGGGTCATAATAGGGGTCAAAGTTAAAAAAATTGACCCCTTTTTTTCTCAAAATACATCTCCAAATACCCGGGCAACGCCGGGCACCCATGCTAATATATCTATAAAAGTGAACGTGCCTGTGTATCTTTGTGTCTGTGTGTGTGTCTTTATGTGTGTGTACATTTTCCTACGCAATAACTTTGTCAATTTAAAGTCTACACGCTCGAAATTTGATATACAGCGTACTGAGATTTGGGAAATTTCGTGATCCGTTTTCCGACAGAAATTTGGCTGTTAATGGATAGAAGTTCAACGACTTGACTTTTGATAACTCTACCAAACTCCTCCGACAATTTTGGGTCTAAACACTTGAAATTTTAGATATAGGTTCCTTGGACATGGCTCTGACTTAATAACTTGATTTGAGCCCAAAACAATAAATTTTCAGGGGTCATAATAGGGGTCAAAGTTAAAAAAAAATACCTCTGCGGTCTCTACTAAATTACTCAATTTCTGGTCCGAACATTTGAAATTTTACATAAAAGGTATTCAGAGATAGGGCAAGCTTTTTAAACGGTTTGGGTCGAAACTTTTTAGTTACTAATATATAAAACTGTCGACAGAGGCGACGGATTTTACCAAGATGAATATCTTTTTAAAGTTCGACCTTTCATACGACAAATATCGAAATATTGGCTAAAAACATTCATATCTTCACCTTCAACTAGGCACTTTTCTACAGGGGGGGTCACTTTTTTCGCCGATATTTTTGAAAGATATTCTCTCCTTTTGATTGTCTAGCCTTAATTTAAACATAAGTCACTTCAGGTTTGGCGGTGGTCGTAACTGCAGAGACGTCAGCTTTTTCCACCTTTTTTTTCCTCCTTTGCCTGCCTTCCTACTACTACTTTTTTATTGTTCAACATACACATCCAAACATCCGGGCAACGCCGGGCTGAAATGCTAGTATATATATAAACAGAGAGAGAGAGAGAGAGAGAAAGAGAGAGAGAGAGAAAGAGAGAGAGACATATACAGAGACAGAGAGTGAGAGATAGAGAAATTGTTGAACAGCACGGAGTGTTTTTGCGTAATCATCTTTTTTGTAATTTCTTCATTTTTCGTTTGGTCGTTCTAATACCTCGGTCGAATATGTGTAAGAAAGTTCCATAGTCATTTTCATCCATTTGTTTTTTTTTTAATTGAAAAAAAAAGGAAAATTATTTATAACGATCCAAACGTAAAAAGACTAAAAATACTGGAAGCACTGTTTCTAAGAGCTAAACAGCCAAAAATAAACAATGTACATTTTGAAAACAGTAATAGCATTTTAAAGTGCCTGGGTATGTAACCATCCAATATATGTATATAAACAAATGTAAAATATATTTTAGTCATCGACATACAGATCTGTTTCGTTGTTTCACAACTCATCAGTGCCGCTAGACTAACACCTTTCCCAAGCCGAGGATCGAACCTAGAACCGTCGTGATGACAGTCGGCAGTTCTACCCCCTGACTACGGAAGCGGTGGCCGCAATTAATCTGTCCGAGTGTCTATTTAAATAAACATCCGTCTGCCGCTGGTAAAGGGCTCAAACGTTTGTTTGTAAACAAACCGCGAGCTTCGCATTTTTTCAGCTAAATTAAGTGGCGAGTGAGATTATTTACGATAGTGCTCAACCCAAGAGGGGGGCTTTATAAAATATATTTTAGTCATCGACATACAGATCTGTTTCGTTGTTTCACAACTCATCAGTGCCGCTAGACTAACACCTATCCCAAGCCGAGGATCGAACCTAGAACCGTCGTGATGACAGTCGGCAGTTCTACCCCCTGACTACGGAAGCGGTGGCCGCAATTAATCTGTCCGAATGTCTATTTAAATAAACATTCGTCTGCCGCTCGTAAAGGGCTCAAACGTATGTTTGTAAACAAACCACGAGCTTCGCATTTTTTCAGCTAAATTAAGTGGCGAGTGAGATTATTTACGATCTTCCTAGGCTTGTATTGAGGGCGCTTGCCTTTTTCCAACTCCCCGTAAAAAATGTTTTGGCAGCCTACAATCTTTCATTCGAACCAGGTGGCCCACCCAACGCATGTGAGATCTGATTATATGGGCCTCAACACTCGAGCAACATGCTCTCACAAGGACTTCAGTATCGGGTACTTGAGCTTGCCACTTGATGTTTAAGATACGTCTCAAGCAATTTTTGTGAAATCGTTCAAGCCATCTTATGTGCCTTTGATGCAATGTCCATGTCTCCGATGAATACACCATTGTGGTTAGCACACAGGTCTTGTAAACGCATATCCTAGTCCTGTTTGTCATGCCACGATAAGATCACACTCTATTCTCCAACGTTCCAAAAGCTACAGATGCCTTCTGAATTCGCCTGTAGATTTCAGTGTCGAGACAGCCATCCCTCAATAGAGAACAAAAAGGTAGGCAAATGAATCAACTACTCCTAGTTTAGCACCACAGACGATTGATGTTCGGCTCCACGTATGACTGACCCGGTGCAGGAGTGAACATCACCTTTGTTTTAGACAGACTGATCCCCAGACCAAAGGCAGTGCAGGAGTCAGCAAAGCTATCCATTATATGCTGCATATCAGTCTCAGTGTGCGACAAAAAACAGCATCATCTGCATACAATAACTCCTTGACCAAGACATTATGCAGCTTGGTTCTGGCATTAAATCTTCTAAGATTAAAAATGCGACCTGTGGTTCAAAACTTTAACATGACACCCTTATCGCAATCCCGAAACGCATGACTAAGTAGAACAGCAAAAGATATAGAGAATAGAGTAGGGGCAGGGATATCACCTTGTTTGACACCATTGTCAACTGGGATTTCATCAGACAATTTTCCGTTAAACGAGACTCAAGCTTTCATGTCCCTGTGCAGTTCCTTGAATATTCTAACAAAGGTTGGAGGACATCCTAATTTCTCTAAGATTAACCAGACAGCATCCCTGTTAACGGTGTTAAATGCTTTGGTCAGATCCACAAACATTGATATATCGGTATCTGTTGTTCAATGCATTTCTCATGGACTTACCGGGCTGAAAAAAAATCATGTCCATAGTTCCTCTGACAGACATAAAGCCACTTTGTGACTCTGTAATAGCATTAGAACAAACATCCTCCAGTAACCAGTTTAATAGAAGCCGTGCGAGAACGTTCCCAGCAGCTTCCAAAAGGGTGATCCCACGGTAGTGATCATAAACATTCTTCTGTCCCTTTCCTTTAAACAGGGTCACTAAGACACCATCAATCCAATCCTGTGGAACAGGAGCACATGCCCAGATTTTCTCAACAAAATCAAGGATAGCATTAGCAATATTAACACCTCCAATTTTAAGAAGTTCCACTGGAATACCGTCTAAACCAGGCGCCTTGCCACCGCTGACTTGTGCGATAGCCAACTGCACCTCAACCAGACTAGGCAAACGATCTATTCTGAATATGATATGAGATTGTGGTAGGCTATCAATTGCATCAGCATCTACTGCTGGGAGATATGAAACACAGTGCTCTTGCTATCTTTTCTAGATGATTTTCGGCATTTGTAGTATAAGTAAATTATGAAATAATATTAAGGTTGCTAAGAAGATTTCTGTATAATGCCTGACGTTTATGGAAGTTTCTTGTCTTTTATTGAGTAATTTATCCCTGCCTTTTAACCTTGTAATAAATAATATTTCAGTAAGACATAGGTAAAATAGGGAGGCAAGGGAAGAACATGTTTTAGCTTTTTTTGTTTAAATATTTCCTTGTATGATTTGTGATAGATTTTTCTAATAAGTTCTTAATAGTATACGAAAGTGGCGTTTTTCTTTTACTGTTGGGATTTTCAAATTAACTTTTGTGACCTCTGAACCGTTCCTTGAAAATATTTCCTGTCATTTCAATATAGTACTAACTAGTATTTGGATATTCTTTCGCGGAAATTTTCGCTCTGTATACTACCGAGATTACTAAACAATTTCTATTCAGTGGAATTCTTGTTTATTTCTGCAATTACAAGATTTAGTAGTGTTATTTTTATATATTTTATATATTTCTGACGTATTATTTGGAATTTTCCAAAAATAATAGAAGAACATTTATATGGTTCACACCTTCTTTTAATTTAAATGTTAAAATTAACTTAGGAGAAAAATACTTCATCTCATAAAGCAACACATCCCACGTAATAATATTTTCAATAACATCTACAATAAGAATACGGTAAAGTAAGCTAAAATATCGATAAATTGGCCAAGAATATTAATTCTTTCACACTCAATTGAGCAGTTTTCTACAAGGAGAGGTCGATTTTGGTCGAGCCATTTTTGCAAGTCATCGTATCGGTTGGGTTGACGTTGCCTAATTTTAAGGTTCTGTTTTAGTCGCGTCATTGAGTAGCGGTAAGACGTCAGATTTTCTTTCACTTTCTTCGAGGTATCGCCTCACATCAGGCTGCTGAAATCACTTTACATCAGACGACTACAGTAGATCCTCGGCCTATATTGGTGGCACAAGATGTGTTATTCAGAGTTCCGCAGGACAAAAGTCACTACTTACGGGTTGTCAGCTTCGATGGTTAGGCCACTTCATCAGAATTACCTCAAATAGACTACCTCGAAATGTTCTCTTAGGTCAGCTCTCTTCGGTCAGCTCACGCACGGACAACAACACGTCGGCTACCCGAAGAAACTCTACATACTCCATCAAACTCACCCTCAAGCACTGCAAGATCCTCTTCAATCCTTTCTGGAGACTTTGGCAGCTGAAAGAGAGGCTTGGCGCTCCACATGTGATAACAGGGTGGCCTTCTTCAACAACGAGCAGGAGCAACTACTGACCGTCGCACACGTAGATATGGTCAATCAGCATAACCATCAAAACCGAAATCCTGTCTTCCCGTGCTCTATCGCACAGATAGAGCATGGGGGAAAAACAAAGAAAAACAAAAGCTTTTAATAATAATAATAATAATAATAATAATAATATTAATATATTATCATATACTAATATATATTTAATATAATAATAATATGTTTTAATAAAAACAAAGATTTTATTTATAATTTGTGTAATGCTGGCCTTTCTCATGTTCTGATCAAAATCATTTAGCTTCAAAACGTCAGGGACTAAAAAGGCTTTTCTCTCCATTTATAATGGTGGTCACTATGTAGAAAGAAAAAATATGAAGCACACAAGGTCGCTTGTTCTAATGGTACCACCCCGTCTTCGTAGCTTTCAAGTTAATAATTGAGGCTCTAACATTAGGAACGACTTTCATATATATATATATATATATATATATATATATATATATATATATATATATATATATATACAAAAGTGGTTCCTAATGTAAGAGCCTCTATTTTTAACTCGAAAGTTACGAAGATGGGAGTGGTACCATTAGAACAAGCGGCCTTGAATAGATCTGTCACGTCCAATATTTGAAAATATATATATATGTAGGTGTGTAGGTGTATGTATGCACATGAGCGTGCATGTGAGTGTATATTCGTGTACACGTGTATGTATGTGTGAGTGTGTGCATGTATGTATATGTATATATATGTGTGTGTGCCTGCATGTGTATATATGTACATGTGTATATATGTACATGTGTGTGCATGTATATGTATGTATGTGCATATATTTATATAACAAATATAATTAAATAAATCAACTAAAACAAAACACTAAATATCATAACTGCGGCTACCATCAAACAGACTTTAGAGATACTGCCATTTCCGGCATACCCTCCTATATATATATATATATATATATATATATATATATATATATATATATATATATATATAACAAGAGCAAAAAAAAAACGAAAACTAATAAGTAGACAAACCTAGGATTAAAGTTCAAACACACCAAATTAGCACCTACAGGGCCACTCGTGGCAGAAGGATAAGTAAACTTACTTAAATTAAGTAAACAAATAAAGTAAATTACGATAGCCCTTTTACTTGGAATACCCAATATATACAAATATCGTTAATTTACTAGTCCTAACCGTTAAATATTGACAACAATAAATAAATAAATAAATAATAATAAAGAATTAAATAGAAAAAAATGTTCCATCTACAACCACTTAAAGTTTTAATAAAATAAATAAAATAACAAATTTCCAAAAGAAAGTCAATCCAGTGTCCCCCTTCCCACCTATCTTCCTATTCCTGACAACCACACCCGCCAACCTAAACACCCCATCAGTCGGCTAAGTCCACCCCATCCGCACACATCCTCTTTCACATCCTCCTTCTACTTCTCCCCTTCAAAAGTTAACTCGTGCAAGCTAGCTAGCGACTCGTGTGACCTAGATGGACCACGTCGTCCCGCTGAACAAGCAAGGACGTAAATGAATTAAAATAATAAATTAATAATACATAGCAGCAGAAAAAAATAAAGACAACGAAATAGACATAGAATATACAAAATAACGCTTAGGCAAAAGCAACAAGTTATAAACTAAAAAAAACTATAATATAAAGGTGAACGTCTGTGTGTGTGTCTGGTCACGAATAGGCTCCTGTATGGTTGACTATTATAGAAAACTGATTACATATAATGAAAGAAGATGCATCGAGACATAGGAATGGGTATGTTTGATCTGGCATAATGGTGATTCATTAAATTTGTGGGGTCTGAGTACGCGCCTGATCCACAAAGTATGGAAATAAAAAATTAACAAATTAAAAAAAAACGTTTACAAGTGTTTTTGATATAGATGTACATAATACTACTTTGATAAGTATGTTTTAACTTAAATAGGGATGCTATAATAAAATTGTGGGGTCTGCGTTCGCGCCTGGCGTCAATAGAAGAGAAAAAGGCATAAACTTTAATAAAGACTTTTCATATCTATCTGCGTAAGTATACTTTGATAATTATGTTTCAGTTTAAAGAAATATGATATAATAAAATTATGGGGTGTTCGTTCGTGCCTGACCTTCATAGAATGGAAATATGTCACAAAGTTTAATAAGATTTTTTAATATAGATACACAGAATATTGTGATAAGTGTTTCAGTGTGAACAGGTATGGTATAATAAATTATGTAGTTTATCTATTTTATTTTTACTTTCATTATAATTTGCTTTGGTTTTGATACCCTCAAATTCGAAGCTATCCCTTTACAACCCTTCCTTTTCATAACCTATCATACTTTCATAAATCAGAGTCCATTTTCTGTAGGCTGTTTTTGAACCCAGTCAACGGGGAGTACTTTTGCTAGTATATATATATATATATATATATATATATATATATAAAATAAAAAAAAGGAACAAGAAATATGTTAATTACCTAAAACACGCCATACATATAAATCACCTCCTTACATTTTCTGCGAGGCTCTACACAGCCATTCAATTCATTTTCCTCTTCATTATCTTCCCGAAATATATTATGGATATTGTCACAGATATAAAAAGTAAGACATTTGTATTTAATACAACTGAATAAATATATGTATATATAGACATATATGTATGTACTTATTGATTTGTAAATCGCCACTTCGTCTTCTTTCACCAACACCGACTATATCTCATTCCTCGCGTTGTGATAGCCTTTTAAATCTCTACTACATACCTATCCCACACAATCCTTCAAGCAAACTACATATCAATTTTATATATATATATATATATATATATATATATATAAATCGATGTGTGTATATGCATATATATATGTCTACATTGTTTGTTTATATCAAAAATTACATAAGAGGATATAATATTTTATGTATCATTTTACTTCAATAATGCTTAACACGGTAGAAATGCTGAGCAGAAAGTTATTACCTATATAATATTTTGATTGCAGAAATTCCCCTCTGGCAAAAGTACCATAGGTTTTCAATAATAGATACCACATAAATTTTTTTATATGTTGAGATTATTAGTCACTTTTTATGTAATATTAGAACTCGTTTTTAGATACATTTAGTCATTATCATAAAATCCTACATTTCATCCTAGGAGCAATATCATCACAATCGGAATTATTTTTTAGAGAAAATGCATTCTCCCTTCTCCCATTCCGTCAAATCTCATTGGCTGAGAGCTGACAATTCGTTCATTTCAGAAGCTTTATCTTATTACAAAAACAAACGCTCCAGAAATGTTAAAATATGGTATAGTGTGTGCGTGTGTGTACGTGTGTGTGCATCTCTATGTGTATGTGTGTGTGCTTGTGTGCGTGCGTGTGTTTGCGTGTGTGCGTGTGTATATACGTGCGTGTGTGTGCGTGCGTGTGTGTGTTTTTGTGCGTGCGTGCGTGTGGTGTGGTTTTTGTGTACGTGTGTGTATGTGTGTGCGTGTACATGTGTATGCGCGTATTTGCGTGTGTGTCCGTGTACGTGTGTGTGCGTGCGCGTGTGTGTGCGTCTGTGTGTGTGCGCGCCCGTGTGCGTGTGAGTGTGTATGTGTGCGTCTGTGTGCGTGTGTCTGTGCGATATAAATCAATCTAATACTTGCGTCAACCAGTCTCAGCCACGGCAACGCGTGGCCGAGCGGATACAGCTAGTATAAATATTCATGGCAATGAAGCTATTCAGATTTTTCCATGTTCGTATATTCGTCAGGCAATCGCGTCAGGCAATTGTATTTTATTTTATATATACATGTGGTGTTATGCGCAGTATTAACCATACATTTTGTGTTATTACTCTTTTCAGTAGCCAATAGTTGGTCCCTTTATCATTCAAAGAATCAGTTGGCTTGTAATTTTAAAAGTAAGTGTTCCCTACTAAGACGGATTTGGAACCATTAAAACGGACGACTGTTTTTGCTCCAGAATTTATTTTTTCACATAGTCACAACCATTCTCCATGCACATTTTCACGCGAGAAACAATAGCTGCGCATGGGCGTTAGGAGAGGAATTTAGCATAGAAGTGTCGGTCCTAACGTAAAGCCTCCTATTTTCTTAACATAGAAAGTTGACGAGCTACGAAGACGAGATTAGTACTATTCAAACATGCGATCTTTTGTGCATCAGAATTTATTTTATCACACGCACACACACACACACACACACACTCACATAAACACACACACATGCACACATATACTATATATATATATATATATATATATATATATATATATATATATACAGTATATTTTTATATGAACGACGCATATACTTATTTCTACACCCTCTATTGAAAAAAAGTAGGTATATTCAACAGTCGAACTTAGTTGCGGTTCGCTTGATATGTATTAGTCAATGGTTTCATTCTATGTATCGTGGTCACTCAGGAAGCATAGTACACTCCTCACATGCAATTGAATCCGGTTTTCAACCGTGAGCTTTGAAATATAGAAAAATCCAAAGAAGGACGAAACTCGAGTGTAGAACATCCTGTTTTTTGAATTCATGCTTTTCTTGTGCTTCCGCATTGTTTGATTGTACAAATAATAGTACAATCACGTTGTTAGAGCATAAAAAGTTAGTGACAAAATACAGTACGGTATATAATGCACATGTATATAATCAAATAACATCCTAAATAAAACTGAAAGGTGAGGCAAATGCCGTAACCAGGGGCCGAAAAAAACATTGTATTCTTAATAAAACGAATCCTAGGGCCACCGTACCACAAGGCTCTACTATACGAGGAACGTGCAATAAGTAATGCCCCTGATCCACTTCCCATGGTAGTAGAGCAACGAAACTTGGCACCGTTATTAGTCTTTCTCTACATAGTAACCACCCAGAGTTATGCATTTCTCTCATCGTTTAATGCAGCTCTGGAGACCGTTTTTATAGAACAACCCAGGTTGGTCCTCCAACCACGACGTGACTTCAGAAATCAAGGCTGCATCATCTGGGAAACGCTTTCCTTTCAAAAAAACAACTTGATGGCTAGGAAGAGGTGAAAGTCAGAGGGTGCAAAGTCAGGAGTGTAGGGAGATGGGGGAAGATTTTACAACCACACGCCCGTGCTTCTGATCTGGCAACATGCGAGTTGTGGACTGGAGCGTTGTCCTGCAGGAGGAGGGTACCTTTGTTGATCTTGCCCCGCCTCTTGATTTTTATAGCTTCCCTTAATTTCCTCAAAAGTGAAGCATAATATGCTCCTGTAATTGTGGAACCCTTTGCCAGGAAATCTGTCATCACTACTTCATCAATGTCCCAGAAGACTGTGAGCATGACCTTGCCAGCGGAGGGCTGCACCGTTGCCTCCTTTGGAGGCGGTGAGTCCAAGTGCTTCTACTGCATTGACTGGCTTTGGTCTCTGGATGATAGTGATAGACCTAGGTTTCATCTTGTGTAATCAGTGTTTTGAAAAACTCATCTTCTTGTCACATCTCCAAATTCATCATCGAGCACTCGACGCGTTCTCGCTTCTGGAATGGTGTGAGCAACCTGGGAATCTATCTGGCAGACACCTTATGCATATGCAAATGGTCATGAATGATAGTTTCCACAGATCCTGTACTAATCTTGACATCTTCGGCTATTTGGCGAATAGTAATGCGCCGATCTTCCAAAATGGCAGCCTCAACTTGACGGACAGATGCCTCATCAATGGCAGAATGGGGCGACTAGGTCTGGGAGCTGTTTCAACAAACTTCCAGCCATGTTTGAATTCACGATGCCAGCGTTTTACAACGTCATATGATAGGGCATTATCACTATAAATTTCTTTTATTTCATCAACAGTCTCCTGTGGTGTTCGTCCTTTCAAATACAAAAACCGGATCACTGCTCGACATTCAACAGGCTCCATTTCACACCTGACTCAGTTCAAACACCTGTAAAACAGAAACCACATTTAGTTCAGAGCTGTAATTTGCCACATCACCTGTAGAGATATAAATCATTGCATATGCAAAATTTCAGCTAGATCAGAAAACTGGAAGTGGGTCAGGTGTGACGGGACACCGGACGATGCCGGGTGTCCCGTTCAGCTAGGTGAAGATAAGAATGCTTATGGCCGGGGGGGGGGGGCGTGCTGATACTGTGTCAAAGATTAAGACAGGCGTTTATGAGATGTTCGGGAGACATGATATCTGTTTTAATGGCGGAAAAAAGGAGATTATTTTTCTAGTTGGATCTGGTGAGAATGAGTTTTAACTAACGTAATTGATTCGGACAGTCTCGAGAATTGGGTTCCAAAATGTCTGCTCGGAGTCGGGGACCCGCGGTGTGTTAACTCAGAGACCACCAAGCTAGTTTGACAGATATGTTCACAAAACAATAGAGAAAGGGAAAAGAATAAGAAAATAGAGGGATAGAAAAAGAAATTTACAAGAGAAGAAAGAGGGGGGAATAGAAGATAATGGAGAAAAGGAAGGAAGATGCTTTTGATATAAACAACGATCGCCTACTCGAAAAAGAGATAGAAGGGTTTTGGCAGTCTTTGGCTAGCGAGCGAAGCGTACACATCTGCTCTCGCCCCGCCTGGGGTGAGAGGCAGGGGCAGAAATCTCAGTAAGGACTAACTTTAAAAGATCTTGTTCTTAGCTAGAGAATTAACCTGAAATCTCAAGTACCTGCATCACGAAGCGCGGATAACGAAAACATGACTTTAAACAGATGTAGAATGATTGCAAATAATTATTTTATTTGGTTTAAACGAAAATGACCTCAGAGTTTTTTCTTTGTTTTTCGATTGCCGGCATAAGTGAAGATGCAGTTTATTTCAGGTATGCCCTGACGCCAGACGACGAAGACACATACACAAAACCAGAGTGACGGCCGAAGAGGACAATGTTGCCACACGGACTTGGGGTCATGCACGTTTAACGTGCCTGGAGCAGCGGAGGTATGTTTTCCAGGGACCAGTACGAGTCTGGTCACGCTGGAGGGGTCCACCACTAGACGACGCATGCCCGGGACATCGTCTCGTTACACAGGGGCATTACTTATTGCACGCCCCTCGTATATATATATACATACTAGCATGGGTACCCGGTGTTGCCCGGGTCGACAAAAATTCCGTTTTGAACACACCTAGGATACTAAGAATATTAATCATTTTCATCGTGGGTAACGCCGATACTTCTCCCGACACACGTACACAACAATTTCAAAAATAAAAGCACAGATAAAAACATGTAAATGTAATCGCCCCCAAAAAGAAGTACGTGATACCCTCTCCACCAGATGAGATTCTAACAATAGTAAAAACCATTTATTTATGGGCGTCCGAAATAGAAAGTTCTTCCACTGGCAATGAACAGCCGTAAAAATAAATAAATAAATAAAATGAAATAAAGATATTAAGTTTTCTTGAAAAAAAAAGTAATTTTTTCCTGTACTTTCATCTAACAATTTACGCTTTTCGGAAACATATTTTTACGTATTTTCTTTAATATATATATATATATATATATATATATATTACCGTTTATATATATATATATATATATATATATATATATATATATATATATATAAAATTTCTGTGACACCCCACAAAAAAACTTGACTGAACAAAATGTCTTAAAAAAAGCTTGTACTTACACCTAAGACTTTACGGTAAAAAAAGTAAAACGTTATCTTTTCTTGAAGGAAAAAAAAACAAACGTTTTGTAGATAAATATTTTGCAAAAAATAAAAATAAATAAATAAACAAAAAACACAAAACAAAATATATAAAATAAAATAAATAAAAATATTTTCAGCACTTTAAAGGTAGGTTTTTGTTATTCTTGATTATTTAAATTTGTATTTTTTCTGGTTTGTTTGTTTTTAAAGCGTCTGTTACAACGCTCGGCTTAAACCGATGATTGCCGGTCTCGCCCGATCCGTGCTTGACGGGAATTCCCGAGAATGCGGGTCAAATTATGCAAGAATATCGAATTTTTAAAAATAAAGCAAAACATCTTTCTGACTACACGAAATTACCGTTTTTGCCAAGTAAGGGTTCGATTCGTGAATAAAACTACAATTATTGTTGGGTGCAGTGTCCGTCGGCCCGTGCGTACTAATCGGGTTCGTAGGGTATGGTTCAGGGTATGGTATTTTTCTTTGCAATACTAGAGTATGGTTGCCAAAATAATCTCGAACTCTGTCTCTCACGTAAAAGGAACTAAATTCCTGTAGTCACAATGTAGTAACGATAAGAGAAAAAGGTGGTGTAAGAAAATGAAAGACTTTGGGACACATGGCGCAGTTGATAGAGACGTTGAATCTCTACGGTTCCAGGTGAGAATTGTCTGAAGATAGCGGTTTCAATCCTACTCAAAGCCGGCCAGAGCCTTACTTAGCCAAAGCGTGGTGAGACAACAACAACTACGGAAGTCAGTAATTGCAGTGAATGCAGTTAAGAGATTCAGAGTTCCTATCCCGTCACGGTTACCATCTGATGAAGGCCAGATGAATAGTTGACCGAAACATGGTGAAACAACTAATAAAAAAGATGAGGATAATAGTCCCCAATAAATAAAAATTATTTTGTGTATTTTCTTTGTTTTGTTCGCATCTCTTTTTATTATAAGAAGCAGATGACATTTTTGTTTTAGCATAAAAATCTTTTGTCTCTTTAAAACAAAACCTTACAATAAAGAATGCAAACAATTTCTTTTATAAAAGAGTTCTTTTTTCTTTTCTTCTTGAAATTTGATAGAAAATCTATTGAAAATAGTTTTTTTGTGTTCTTTTCTTCTGAAATCTTGCCAGACTGAGGAAATTTATGATAAAACAATTCAGGGGCGCCCTTTTCTCGGGAAAATTTTTTTTTAAGAATCCGAAAGGGAAAATGCTGAAAAACAAAGCCTAAATAGCTAAATATAGCTTTTAACATTCTTTTTCTTGGAATTTATTTTATGAATTAAAAATCATTTGAGCTCATTTAATTAACTTTCTCTGAAACAAGCCTCTTTTTCGTTCTCTTATATCAATTTTTTATGAATTATTTATCATTACAATAAATAATTAATAAGTTGTTTTATAATTTAGTCACATAGACTACAAATTTTCGGATTTTTTACCGAAAGATAAATAGTTCACTCTGGGAACCGCCATTCAAGGTTTATTGAAAATATTTTTAATATTTTGGATCTCTTTCAAAATATTTTAAAACAAATATTGCAATTCTTCTTCATAGTTTGACTCTGTCAAAATATGAAATTCTTTATCCAGGTCAACTTCCCGGTAGAAATTTTTTTTTCTTTACGAAAGGATATCAAAGCTCAAATGAATCAATTTTCAAATTAATCGTTTCGACTTGTTGCAATATTTTTATAAAGATTTTAATGAAAAAATATTTTTAAAAAGGGTTAAAATATTTCTCCGGCGACTAGAAAATGGGTGAAGTTAACAGTTCGGAAATATTATCCAATCTGTTTATATTTTTATTTTACTAAACAAGAAAACTTAAGTTTTCTTGTTTACATCACGTTACCTAAAACAGCCAATGAGAAGGCTCCAAAAAGATCGTCGGTCGTATTCTAATAAACCGCCCAAAATTAACACATCTTAAAAAATCTTAAATCAGTTTAAAAATAAATTTTACAAACTTTTGCTTTTTGGTGAGCCCTTTTATTTCAAATAAATTCGGAAGATATCAAAATATTCAAGTATCACAAAAAAAACCAGCAAAATTTGCTGACATTATTAAAAAAACAACAACTGCAAATCTTAATCAGGTGACCCTTCGAGGATATTCTAAATCATTGTTTATTTTTTTTTATTTAAAACAAATTCTGAAACTGTTACATGATAAGGGCTGTCCCCTGTTCATGTAAGTATAAAAATAGAGAGATTAGTTAAAATGGAAATAAGAGAAAGCAGAAATCGAACCCTGGACATAAGTTTTAAAGAACAATAGGTTTAAATGGAATGTCCAGTAAATTGTTAATTCGGATGAAATAAATAATAAATAAACTATTCAATTGTTAAAAGAATGTGGATAATAAAATATGAGTTAAATAAATTAGATATGTAGGTTAAATTCCTTTGTGGAAACAACACAAGGAAAATAGGTTATTGGGAAATCAATGCCGAAAACGTGCAAAGTCGCGCATGTTGAGACACGTGAATTTTGCTCACGTGGCCGGGATGCATGGAGTTCTCAATATAGCAGGTGGGAGTTAGTTGGGCGAGAGAGAGTCGGAGAGAGTCGGAGAGAGTCGGAGAGAGTCAGTGAGAAAACTCAGAGACAGGCGGACGTCTGAAGCGAGACGTTACTTCAGAAACTAAAATGTGAAACTTTGAGTTCTTAATGAGGAAGTCACGATCGGTCGTCAGAAAATAAATTCACCATGTGTTTTGGATAAAGCTCATCTTTGTGTTGTGATTTCTACAAAAAGGTAAATTGTATCGTTATTATATGTGTGTGTTATAAAATGTCATTACAACAACATCTCTCTCTCTCTAAGATACAACATCATATGTAATAAGACAAGAACTCTCACTAAGACACATGTCATTACTAATAAGAACTCTCACAAGAAAAAGCATCACTTATAATAGTCTCTCCCTAAGACTCTTTAATGAAACCCCTATATAACAAATCTCAATTTGGTGTTCGTGAACCTTTTGCATCAGCGATGCAGAAACCGAACCTGGGGTCGATACCACGAAAAAAAAGAAAAAGAAAAAGAAAAAGAAAAAGAAACACAACGTTTTAAAAGGGTCCAACATAATTTAAAAAAAATAAATAAATAATACCACGGAAAAAGAAAAATTACACGATCACAGAATTCGAAAAAGAAAAAGAAACACAACGTTTTAAAGGGGTCCAACATAATTTTAAAAAAGAAATAAATAATACCACGGAAAAAGAAAAAAAATCACACGATCACAGAATTCGAAAAAGAAAAAGAAACACAACGTTTTAAAAGGGTCCAACATAATTAAAAAAATAATAATAATGAATAAATAATACCACGGAAAAAGAAAAAAAAAATTACACGATCACAGAAATGCGAAGAAAAAAAAAAATGAAAAAAAAAAATTTGAACATACACGCACACAGAGAACAAAAGATACAAGAAATATTAAAAAAAAAAAAGAAAGATATTCGTAGTAATGGAAAAAAAAATAGTAAACAAGTCACCATGCGTAATTCATTGATAAATGAATTGGTCTGTTAAAAAAAACACACACACACACATACACGCGAAGGCAGAGACTGTCACCCTAATGTTATTGTTTTGAAATTTGTAGAAGTGTCATTAGAAAATCTGTGTCAATATGAAATCGTTTGGACGAATTGTTGAATTTAATCTGTCAATCAAAACAGGAATTTCAAAGGTCGCATGTACTCTCTATGAAACGGCGTGTAAATTGTTTTGAAATGCATTTTGTGTTCATAGTGAACTTTTCGGCTTTTGCGTGTTCATTTATTTTGTTTTTGAAAAAAAAAAAGGGACAATTGTTTTGTACAGACTGTTGAATTGTTCTTTGTTACAGATGATTTTTTTTTTGTTGTTAAAAAAAAAAAAGTTATAACTGTTGCAAAATGTTTAAATGTATTAAGGTATTTTTTTTTTTTGAAAATGTTTTTATGATGTTGAACAAATATTGTAAATTGTCTTATGTAATGTTATGATTTTCACAGCAAGAATTCAAAGTTATCCGTAAATATACATTAGATTAAAATGATCTAGTAGAAAATAAGTTAAGACGTATGGTTGGCTTACAGATTCAGTTAGAATTTTAGAAGGGGGACAAGAATTAAAATTACGTAAACGGGCATTTGGAGAGATTTTAGATGTGATACGCCGTAAGAAAGATGTTTTGTTTTAGCATTTGGTTTTGTTGTTTTTTTTAGAGATCCTAAAATTTTTTCTCCAAGAAAAGTGACTTGGTAGGGATTGATAAGCACAAGAAGTGCCCCTATACGAAAAATTTGGGAACCTGGTTAATTAAGTGCTTAAAATAAGCTAGTTGCACGTAACGACTCCAAGCAAAGTAGTAAGTCTTGGCTTAGTTAATAAACAGGCGTTGGAAAGAATACGAAAATTCTTAAGGGGACCAGTAAACCGATGAGAGGTAGTCCCGAGGCAATCACATATAGCTTAATGAAGTAAGAGACAGGCAAAAATATGCCGTAGATTACGTAAGAAAGATATAACCTTGTATTTTTTTTTAGAGACGCATGAATGTGGGATATATCTGCTGGATCTTGGAGGCTCTGGTGAGAGGAAAGAAAAATCACAAAAAAACGGGCAATTAGATAGAATTTAGGCGCAATTAAGTTGTTGGTCGCAGGAAACGTGTTAGTTAGTTAGGGGTGATATTTCTAAATCCTCGTCGAAGTTTCAAGAATTCAAGCAAGGAAATCCGAGTGAATCCGTATGAGAGAAAAAAAAGGTATATCTTAAACTTCTGAAGCCAACCACAAAGATTTAAGTATATGAGCTTTGGTATGTCCCGTATGAGATAGTTATAGAATAAAAAACAAAGCCATACTTGATAAGACTAACCATGCGGAAAGAGAGATCAGAGCACTTTTGAGACGAATGAAGTCGTCCATTTCGAGAAAGGTGAAAACCTCTAGTCTGCGGCATATGGGTGGCTGGAAAATAGCTGATGTGAATCATAGGAATACCCTACACCCAAAAAGTAAATGCCACAAAGATCAGAAAGGTTCTGATCTTATAAAAAAATAAATAATTGTGAAATCGGCCGTGAAGGGCTGACTAAAAGAGATTTTTTTTTGTGTTTTTTAGCCTGATCTTTCTAGCCGTGTGGTTGTGTAGATGTAAAAAAATAAAAAATGTACTAAAATTAGAAATGCATACATTTTTTTTTGTGAAATATGGAAGGGAGGGATGTTACATGATAAGGGTTGTCCCCTGTTCATGTAAGTATAAAAATAGAGAGATTAGTTAAAATGGAAATAAGAGAAAGCAGAAATCGAACCCTGGACATAAGTTTTAAAGAACAATAGGTTTAAATGGAATGTCCAGTAAATTGTTAATTCGGATGAAATAAATAATAAATAAACTATTCAATTGTTAAAAGAATGTGGATAATAAAATATGAGTTAAATAAATTAGATATGTAGGTTAAATTCCTTTGTGGAAACAACACAAGGAAAATAGGTTATTGGGAAATCAATGCCGAAAACGTGCAAAGTCGCGCATGTTGAGACACGTGAATTTTGCTCACGTGGCCGGGATGCATGGAGTTCTCAATATAGCAGGTGGGAGTTAGTTGGGCGAGAGAGAGTCGGAGAGAGTCGGAGAGAGTCAGAGACAGTCAGTGAGAAAACTCAGAGACAGGCGGACGTCTGAAGCGAGACGTTACTTCAGAAACTAAAATGTGAAACTTTGAGTTCTTAATGAGGAAGTCACGACCGGTCGTCAGAAAATAAATTCACCATGTGTTTTGGATAAAGCTCATCTTTGTGCTGTGATTTCTACAAAAAGGTAAATTGTATCGTTATTATATGTGTGTGTTATAAAATGCCATTACAACAACATCTCTCTCTCTCTAAGATACAACATCATATGTAATAAGACAAGAACTCTCACTAAGACACATGTCATTACTAATAAGAACTCTCACAAGAAAAAGCATCACTTATAATAGTCTCTCTCTAAGACTCTTTAATGAAACCCCTATATAACAAAACTAGCTCTGTATAGCTATGTCTGTGTGTCCTATTGTCGCACTCGCTTGCTCTTATCGAAAACCTCCAATTTCGCGGGTACATTTGTTCTCTAAACTGTTTTAATATTTCCTCAATTGTAATGCTCTGAAACAGTCACGATACTTCTACAATTAATTGCACATAGGCACCTAAGTACAAACAAAACCACTGGCTCAGACATATAAAACGAATCGATTTTAATAACAAGACTTAACCTTTGCATCTTGACTGGTTTCTGAACCGTTTATATATATATATATATATATATATATATATATATATATATATATATGTATATATATATTTTACACAGTGATCACCACATATCAAGGCCCGGAAGCCACTCAGGGATAAGGGTTATTTCAAGTACATTACGTTAGTGTGGATATTTGATGAAGTGTTTACTTAAGGGGGCGGTTCATTAGGAATTTGTTAACGTTGGACTTAAAGACATCCAAGCTGTAGTCCGGTGGGAAGCAGGCAGACGGAACAGAGTTCCACAGGCGTGCGGTTCTAAGAAAGAAGCTTTGTTCATGGAATCCGCGTTTTGATTTAGGCACATATATAGAGTGGGGGAAATTTTTCACAGTGGATTCAGCTAGACGGGTATTTTTCGTGAAAGATTGGCGAGAGGGGACCAGAGATTGAAGTTCAGACGAGCACCTGCCATGGAAATAACGATAAAACAAGGATAGGCTCCTAACGTCTCTTCTGTGGGAGAGAGGTTGCAGGGTAGAGAAAAGGGCATCCCCCACTAAGTCACGAAGTCTATTTTGTACTCTGTCAAGGCAGGATAGGCTGTTTTTAGCAGCTCCTGCCCAGATATGGCAACAGTATTCAATCCTTGGACGTACTTGGCTTTTATATAGATAGAGAATTGCATCAGTAGTGAGATATCTTCTGGAGCGGTAGAAGGATACCACCATCTTTCCAGCGACCTTGGCAACAGACTTGATGTACGTGATGGAAAATCTATTGAAAATATTTCAGATCAGGAGTAAAGGTCAAACCCAGAAGCTTGTCAAAACACGGGGCCTCACCCAGACGAGAGCCATCCATCACAATTGATGCCAGATGGGGATCAGAGCGTTGATGATGTAAGGATAGGATACACACACACACACACACACACACACACATATATATATATATATATATAATTATCCACTAACTACGACTCATAAAAAACAATGCATATGCTGCTCCCCATTTAGAGGTAACAAATTGGTCAAAGGGAAAATTATTCTCAGCCCGCATTTATGTAAAAATGCACTTTTGTGTAAATAATAGGTATCGCTAACAAAAACAAATATACAAATAAACATATATATATATATATATATATATATATGTGTGTGGGGGGTGAGTTCGTGTGTGTGTGTGTTATTATAAAACTCATATCAGCTTGTTTGGATGGGCGTTTAAACCGTCCATCCGGTTTCTGACTCACGGTTTCAAAATTTCGTCTGCTTACCTATTTCATGACCGCCCTGTCTTACGTCCGATATTAAAAATTCACTGCTGCTATTCAAAGCATACACAATGTCAACAATATTTTTTGTTTGTTTTAACTTATTATAACGTGTTGTCCTTACAAATAAATGTGCTTGAACTCCATGAAGTAAAAAAAAACTGAGTTAAATATAATTATACAATATAGAACTATAATCAAATTTATAACCATATTTACAACTTTTAGGAGCGCCTCTGTGGATTCTGACGATTTATTTTTTTTCAGGCCTTTCTAAAAATATTTTCTCTTAAAGGAAAGGGGAGGATAGAAACTTAGTTTTAGGAGTACTTTTAGTAATGCCTCCTTAATTTGAATGAGTGCTTGCAGTAGTGAGTTATTTTTTCACTCATCACTTGAAAAATGTTTTCTGAAGACAATAAAAGTCAATATAATCTCAATATCACTTTTTATTTTGAACATTTTTCATCTTACTCTTTAAGGGCCAACGGCTAGACTAGTATATATATATATATATATATATATATATATATATATATATATATATATATATATATATATATATATATATATATAATGGACTCTCCCGTCGTGTTCGACGCATGAGGGCCAAACAATTCGCTCTGTTTCACTCTGCCTTCAATGCTTGTGCCGCATGTGTGACACGAAGCCAGCTCTTCTCCCACAAACCAAGCCGCACGACTCACAGCACACAGGCTGGGAAGGTGCTGTTCCTACTCTTGCTTTACGAAGATTTGTTTGATTCGATAGCCGTGTGTCAATGTATGTGTTAATGCCCGCAAAACATTTTTCCCTCCACAATTTTCTATCCGCAGCATCTTCTTCAAAGGTTTTTGGGTTCAGGCCTGCGTGCTTTAGATTGTCTTTCAGCTGTCTACGGTATGAGGTCCAGGTTTCCGATTCATACAGGAGTATCGAAACAATCACTGCACGATAAACTGAGATTTTGGTCTTCAGAGTCTCTTTCATTCCATACTCTTGACCGCAGTTTGCCGAAGACATCAGTCGCCTTTGAAATTCTGCTCAATATCTCATCATCAAGTGATGCCGACGAATTCACCTTACTTCCGAGATATGCAAAGGATTTAACATACTTTAGAGGCTGTCTATATTCACTAAGATTTTCTGAGGCGGTTCCACATATTCTGGTCTCGGAATATTCACACCATTTTGCTGCAACGAGGTGGGCTTTGGTTAGTAGATAACCTCTGTCTTTTTAATACTATTCGTCAAACCAAATGCTTTTGCGGTAATGGAAAACTTGTCAACTAATTCTTGTGCTTCTCCAAATGAAGTAGCCACGAGTGCAGCATCGTCTGCAAAAAGAAAATCACGAACCATTTTGCTTCTTGTTAGTGTTTTAGCTTCGAATCTTTGATGATTAAAACGACCCCCGGTAGTTCAACTTTGCGTGTAATCTTAAAAAGCATGCTCGAGCATGATTGAAAAGAAGATGGCAAAGAGCACAGGTGCCATAACACAACCCTGTTTCGTACCGGTTTTTTCCTTGAATGACTCAGAGAACTTTCCATTTGCTCTTACACGTGCCTCCATATTCTCGTGAAAGGATATTATTACATTTAACATTTTTCAGGGATTCCAACCTTATTCAAAACCTTCCCCAGTGCGACTCTGTTGACAGAGTCTAACGCCTTGGTTAGGTCGATGAAAACGACAAACAGATCCTGATTTTTCTCACCTGCCTTCTCTGCAACTTGGCGTAAACAGTAGATCATGTCGATGGTTCCCCTTCCAGATCTAAAACCACACTGCGTCTCAGGATAAATTTTGTCTACTAGATGAATGATTATCCTGTTCAAAATGACCCTGGCTAGTACTTTTCCAACCACAGAGAGCAGTGATATTCCACGGTAGTTATCACAATCAATGCGCTTTCCTTTATTCTTGAAGAGATGGATTATTGACGAGTTCCTGAAATCCTGAGGTACAGAACCGCTTTCCCAGATCCTGATGAATAACTCCAAAAAATTTTTCAAAAGTGTGTTCCCCCAGACTTAAATATTTCAGCCGGTATACCATCATCATCTGCACACTTTCTCAGTAGAATTTTTTTTACAGCTGCGAGAACTTCAGAAAAATTAGGAATCACATCTAGTTCTGGTATTTGGATTCTTGCAGGTAAAGAACTCAAAACATCATCGTCAACATCCGAAGAAGAATTCAGCAGTTAAGGATGTCGTTCTTATCAGTCAACAAGGTTGTACCATCTGCCCCCCATAACATTGTTGTG
The DNA here is from genome assembly GCF_053919585.1 of Euprymna scolopes. Lineage (NCBI taxonomy): Eukaryota > Metazoa > Mollusca > Cephalopoda > Sepiida > Sepiolidae > Euprymna > Euprymna scolopes. The sequence continues at coordinate 76,489,867 of NC_136514.1, forward strand.
GTCCAAAAACTTCTTTCATAAAATATCCTCACATCTTTTCTATCAAAAGCAGTCTGGAGCTCAGAGGCTTTTGCAGACCACCAATCTTTTCATTTTACTCAATCGGCGCCGAACATCTCTCCTGACACTGAGATAAGCCGACCTCTTCGCTGCAGAATTCTTGTCTGATATCCAGGCCCTGTGCGAAGAGTGCATCCGGTCTAAAATACCCTGAATTTCAATGTTATTTTCGTCGAACAAATCCTGATGCTTCCTCTTGGAAAGTCCTAGTACTTCGCTTGAACATTCATAGATGGCATCCCGCAATTTCTTCCAGAACCCTTCAATATCATTGTTTATCACAATTTCGTTCAACTTCGCATCTAACTTAGAAGATAATTCTTCTTTCTTTTCAGTGTTAAGTTCTTTCATATTCAATGGCTTTGGCATCTTAATTGTATGCCTTCTGCCCTTAGGTCGTAGTTTCAGTGATGTCTTGCATCGAATCAGGGCGTGATACGACAGCCAACATGAGTCATAAATGGACGTCTCAAAAGAATACCTCTCCTGTTTCTTTTCCGGGTTATAACAAAGTCAATAAGATGCTAATGCTAGGACCTTGGGTGCATCCATGTGCTTTTACAACGATTAGGCTGCTGAAACATAGTATTTGTAATGAACAGCCCATGTTCACTACAAAATGGCAACAAGCGAATTCCAATGTCATTTATTTGTCCCATACCATGAGCCCCACTCACATTTCCCCATGTATCCCTGTCCGCAACTACCCGGGCATTGAAATCTCCCATCAGTAAGATCTTGTCATGAAAGATTACGTTTCTTACTATGTCACCAAGTTTTTCGTAGAAGTTTGTGGCTTCTACCTCTTTTGCATTTAGAGTTGGTGCATAGTAACTTACCAGTGTCAGTCCCGTTCAAGCTGTGAGTCCCATTCTAAGGGTCATTAAACGATCGTCACCGCCCCGAGGAAGAGCCTTCAGAGAGCCAGCAATATTTGATTTTATTGCAAAGCCAACACCGGAACTATGCATCTCCCCCTCTTTCCGACCTGACCAAAAGAACGTGTAACCTTCGCCAATCTCCTTCAAGTCACCTGATCCCAAAAGATGTGTCTCAGACAAGACAGCAATGTCAATGTTGTATTGTTTCAATACTTTTGCAACTAGCGCCATCTTCCTCTCGAAAGAATCATCACTATCAAGCAATGAACGCATGCTTTGTATTTTGAATAGAATTTCTGTTTCGACTGCACAATTTGATAGCCAGTCAACGGCAGCAAGATGACAAGCTTTTGTGTGAACAAGCTTTTTTAGGGCTCCTTTTATCGCCTCCCCCTGTCTAGGGAAAGCAGTGCTACATCTAGAAAAGATCTGCTTTGCCACATAGTAGAGGACACGAACTGTGCAATTGTTCACACATTTTTACACAAGAACGGCCATCACCTACTACGCCACCAATTGTGCAGAGTACCGACTAAAGGCCTCCAGTGGTATCCTCCACCTGCCTCCACCACCAGTACCCCATCGCCAGTGGACTTCGCCTGATGGAACTTTTTGCTTACCTTTTTGGATGCTGTAAGAAAGCAGAGTGAGCAAACTCATGGCTACCCAAACAATGATTTGATTTAAGTGGTAATGGCTTGTGTAGAACCATTCACACTTTTTGAAACAGCCGATAACATCAATTGGTGCAAAATATGCCACGGAACTAATGAACAGCTGCATCTCAGGCTTTGTAATAGAGTTTTCAATCACTTAGGTAGACTGTCAACCAGACTTAAGAGCCACTACCTGCCCATGAAGTGAGATATTACGCGCCAGACACCAACCTAGGATTTAAAACTCCGCTATATATATATATATATATATATATATATATATAACCATATACATATACACACATACACATATATACACATGCATATAAATGCATGTGGAGCTAGTTGGCCGTTGACCCTAGGAGGGTTCATTCGCCCTTTGTAAGGTCTTGTTTTTGATCCTTCTGGGAGACTAGCCAACCTCCTCACCAGGCAAGCTAGTGAGAGAACCAGTTTAGTCGCCGGTTACCCGACCATGCAGCAGGTAGTACTTGGTTACATGGTACCAGTAGCACATTACGTGACCTAACATATATATATATCAATCCCCGAAACAGTGTTTCATGGTAAACAACTGATGATCCCTTGAAAAATAAATTATTGGTATTATAGTAAATTCGAGAGCGAGTTGATGCAGTGATTGCAGGTGATTAAATGACTTACTGACTAGATGGTTTTCTAACGAATGATAAAAATATTTTTTTGTATAGTTTTAAAGGTTAAAAACTTCCAAGACTATATATATATATATATATATATATATATATATATATATATATATATATATATATATATATATATGATAGTTGATTTAAAAGGAGAGGTTATCTGTCCATTGCATTTTTTTTATTTTAGTCGCCCCACATTTTTGCGACGTAGTATTATTTGTAATTTATTTATTATTCATATATTTATTAAAATATTTTACGCGCATAAACTTCATTATAAAGAATATTTAAATAATAAATTTATACATATATATATATGTATATACATATATATATATATATATATATATATATATATATATATATATATATATATATATGAGAACAGTTAATAATTATCTATCACTAGGCGATGTTTTGTAAGAAAGCATATGTAAATATTTTAACAGAAACGGTTCGAAAGAATTACGCTTGAGTAAATGACGTAATAAAAGCTCTGATGTTGATTTATTGAGATACGTAAAAAAAAAAGAAAAGAAATCCGCCATATTTGTACGCGTCAAACGGCCGTTCGTAGATGGTAATCTTGACGGCACTAACAAAAAAATCGCTCGGCAAACTGGCGCATTTTTATGACATTCCTCACGTTGAAACGAGACGATTGGGAAAACATTTTACTTATTTAAGCCTATTTTAGTCATCAACTTTCTCCATATTTCATCGGAAAGGAAAGAATTACTCTTTCAAACACTCGAATCGATTTAATCAGTTTATTCGCTTAGAAATGTCTTTATTAGCTTTTTTGTCTTCTTGAAATGTAAATACAAAACAAGAAAATAGAAAAGATTTGTTGATATTTATTTGTGTATAAAATGTTGCAGCAAAGTCAAACACTTGGTAAAAAATAAACGACTGTGAATTCTTACAAAGGTCACACTTAGTGCATCTCATGGTTACCGTAATTTGCTAAACAGAATTGTTCCCAGGGACAGGTGACGTAAAGTTAAGGCAGGGGAGCAGCAGATGAAACACTAGACAAAACAAAGGTATCGGTCGAACCCTGACGAATGATTTCACGTTTTGAAGCTGAGAAGAACAAAGGTTTTCTAATCAGTCTCTTCGTTGAAGCCATGCGAATTAGAGCGCAACAAAAATATTTAAAAAAATAACTTTATAACCAAAGTAGAATGGTATCGCCATATATCTGTCCGTGTGAGTCTCTCGTTTAGGTTCATGTACAAAGTGAAGTAATCAGCTAAATGAAGATAAGTCTCTTCCTCCTGTTTCAATTCTGTCTAGACAAAACCTTCATGAAAACTCTCAGCAAACGTCCCTTTGTCTCCTCCTCCTTAAAGCTTATTTCGATAGACACAACTAGAAGAAACGATGGCATGCTCTCATCACTATCGACTCTCTGAAGGCTGCCATCATGAAGGAGTTGATTTTTATAGAAAAGGTCATGGTTTTCAAAACGCGGGACTCATATATTGCTACAAAATCTTGAAAGTTGACAAAAATAAACAAAATTTTTAATTTGTCCTCGTGGGGAGACAAGTAAATATGAACTATAACTGTCACTAAACTGACTCCCGATTGACTGCTTATATATTTTTTGCTTCTGTTGAGTATTTCATTTTTGTCAAGTTGAGTATTCTGTTACAATACCCTGTACAGTGAAGAGGTTAGATTTTGCTGCAACATAATTCTATTAGAAACGATTAAATATAGCATGGACTTCATTATAATTCACCTTTCTTTAAATTGACAATAGCTGAAAATCCAACTTACTTAACGAACTATGTGCTAAAAATGACGAAATATGTGCTAGATAACGAATATTTTTAATTCCACATATTTATTGAGGGAAACGTTTGGCAAAAATAACTTTGTGTATATTTGTTTTGTAGTTTTTTCTTTTTTTTATTTAAGTTAGATATACATAGACACTTCCGGGATGACCGGAAATAATATTCGAGTAAACAGAGAAGATTGTTGTTATTCAAGAGATTTTCCTTCTCCTAAATTGGTTGCACAACCAAGTTTACTCAACTATGTATGCATTGATAATTCCCAAAGATTATTAGTATGCCGAGAGAATTCAAACTGGAAACGACAATCGCAGCGTGTGCGCCTTTAAAAATCCTTTATATTATTTAGTCTACAATTGTTCTTCGTTTCGTTGAAGTTTGATCGTGCATCCGCCACTTATCTTATTTTCCTTTATAGAAAGATTGTCGTTTCGTATATTAATATATGGTTGATAGCAAGTAAAATTTTGTGTTTTATTCATTTTTATTTGGGGATTCTTTACAATATACATCAACACTACATTATGTCTAGTTTTTCCTCCACGCTTCGATTTCCATAGGAAGGGAGTGAGAATTTCCCTGAAACGCGAATACTTTACTAAAATCGAAACCAAGCTTTAATATATATATATATATTTACACATAAAGCTAGATCCACCATAACAAATATATTTTAACTCATAGCTATGCTAGCTAAGATACTCACCATTATTTTACATTTATATACTGAATCATTGACAATCTCTCTCTCTCTCTCTCTCTCTCTCTCTATATATATATATATATATATATATATATATATATATATATATATATATATAAATGAACGTGTCTGTGTGTGTCTGTGTGTGTACATTTCCCTACGCAATAACTCTGTAAATTTTTAGTTTATAGATTCGAAATTTGATATACAGGGTACTGAGTTTTGGGAAAATCTTTGTAACCCGTTTTCGGCCAGAAATTTGGCTGTTAAGGGGTCAAGGTTAAACGATTTGACCTTTGGGAACTCCACTAAACTCCTCCGCCAATTTTGGGTCTAAACACTTGACATTTTAGATATAGGTTCCTTTTTTATTACATTTTAACCCCAAACAAGACACATTGCCACTTTGATGTCGGGAGCTACTATAAGAGATACAGGCTACAGGGGTACTTGGTGGGGAGTTGGGCAGCAAGATGTCGGTTCACGTTACACTTGAACTTCTGCATGTCAGTACAGCTGAGGAAGCAGGAACCTGGAAGGGAATTCAAAAGTCTAGCGGTTCTGGGGAAGAAACTACTGGAGTAGAAGGCTCTCTTACATCTAGGGATCTCTACTGTGAAAGGGTGGGATTGTACTGCTTGTCGAGGGTATTTACGTAGAGGAGTACAAGTGCTTGCAGCTCGTTGGAACATACACCGTTAAAGTACTTGTAGAACAGGCAGAGGGAAGCTACATTGAGTCGATGGGACAGAGGCTGAAGCTTGGATGACAGCACATGACCTATTAGGTTGGCGACTCTCTTTTGAACCTTGTCTGAGAGTGAGAGACTAGCAGCAGATGCACCGGCCCAAATATTACAACAATACTCCATACATGGGCGAATCGTGGCCTTACAGGATACTTTCGGGCGTTAGTAGCTTTTTCGCACAGTAGAGAGAACCTACCTTTTTCGCAGCGGTCCTGGCAATGCTCTCAATGTAATTGTTCCAACTCTTGTTTCCTGTGAGCGTTAGGCCGAGGAGTTTAAAATATGTTCTTTCAGATAAAAAGTCTTTGGCCATTGCTATTGGTGGTAGAGAAGGTTTCTTGTAGTTATTGAAGGAAACAAGTTTAGTCTTGGCAGCGTTAAATGTGACCATCCATTTATGCCCCCCTTCCATTACAGATTGGAGGTCATCATCTAGTGTTTCTGCCATTTTTATTTAAAGATATGTGTTCATTTGTTTTCCTGTCGTGTCTGTTATAGAGCGTGGTGTCGTCAGCATATATACCCATCTCACAGACAATTTTGTCAGGGAGGTCATTTCTGAATATTAGGAATAATAGAGGTCCAAGGATAGACCCCTGAGGCACTCCTGCATTTATATCATATTGTTTAGATGTACGACCATCGAGGACAACCTGGATTTTTCTCTTATCTAAGAAGGATTTAGTTATGTTAAGTATTCTTCCAGTGATACCGTATGATCTGATTTTCCTGAGAAGACCTTCATGCCATACCCTGTCAAACGCCTTAGATATGTCTAGAGGTACCGCTCTACCCTCCCCCGCTTTGTCAAGTGAATGGTATATACGCTCGAAGATTACAGTTAGGATGTCTGCTGTAGAACGGGCTTGCCTAAATCCATATTGTTTGTCGGTCAGAAGTTTATCATCTGTAAGGTGATGGACTAGAGCTGGGTTAATTATGGACTAAAATATTTTGGCAAAAAGTGGGAGGAGGCTAATGGGGCGGTAATTTACTGGGTCAGTTCTTTTGCCAAAATTCTTGAAAACTGGTACCACAGAAGCAGTTTTCCAGCAGGCAGGAAAGCAAGATTCATTAAGGCATTTGTTGTAAAGTTTGGAGAGGATTGGAGCTACTCCGGCGGAGCACTTTTTTAATAGCACAGTCGGGATGAGATCAGGTCCACATGGTTTTGCAGTGTTAAGATTTTTTATGATAGCATGCACCTGAGAAGGGGTTATTTTCAGGTCGTCTAGTGTGGCGTCTGTCCGCAAAGGAAATCAGGGAGGGGTGGTTAGCAGGGTCCAGTGTGGAGTTGCACATGGATCTAACTTAATGACTTTGATTTGAGCCCAAAACAATAAATTATAAGGGGTCATAATAGGGGTCAAATTAAAAAAAATTGACCGCTTTTTTTGATCAACATACACGTCCAAACACCCGGACAACGCCGGGCTAAAATGCTAGTAATAAATAAACCTAAATAAACTCTTATTTGCACTCTGAGCTTTTAATTTACAATATATCCTGTTTACATATGAGGCTAGATTCACCCGAACAAATACATTTTAACAAATATTTAACAAAGATACACTTCCATTTTTACCAACAAAAATTATGTTTTGGAATTATTTAGATGAGGACTGCTTATTGGTATAATTTGGATTTCTCAGACTACTGTTCTCATCTGTAATGTCATTTCTCAAAACGTTTTGGTCGTTGTAACAATCACCTTCTTCAGATATATCTTGTCGAACTTAGGGATCCTACAGTCGAACCTGTCAACCTGCACGAAATTTCGAACAGAGCACTTTTTCTAAATACATGGGGATAGCATGTTCTCGTCTCATCAGCTACGACTGAGTAGAAGTTTTTATGTAATTTGCAATTGTATTTTGAGTGTCGCCCGCACTGAGGATTGAAACTTTACCCTCTAGAAGAGTTTAACTTATAATTGAATTTTACCAAGTAATCGTTCCATATCGGCACAATCCTTACTGATTCAGTGCAGATTCCCGAGTTCGATGGGAAGATTCTCAAGTTTGATGGAAAGATTCCCGAGTTCGATAGGAAGATTTCTGAGTTCGATTGAAAAATTCGACAGAAAGATTTTCAAGATCAATGAGAAGATTCCCGCGTTCGATGAGAAGATTCCCGAGTTTAACAGAAAGATTCCGTAGTTTGACAGAAATATAAGAGCAATAATACGACCCCCCCAAAAAAAACGGAGATATAAAAAAAGAAAATAAAACTTAATCGTTATCGCGAAAATTCTAGGATTGCGTGAGGACGATTCATATAAATGTAAAAATCTTGCCAGATTTAAATCGGTGAGATAAAGAGAAAAATAAATCTCTTCAAAATCAAAGCCATTTTGAAACCATTAAATAATTTATGTGTGGTCGAATGACTTTTATTCATGAGGTTGTCAGAAAACTAAAAGGAAATATTCATAATGTTATTGATTTTCGTTTAACTGATTCAATGCAAATAGCGCAACGTTTAATTCTAAAATGGTCGATTACTTTTTTCGAAAGAAAATAGCTTTACGTTATAAATGGTTTTACCAGTTTGCCATCGTTTCCCATAGTTTTAGAGAAATCAACTTTTTAAAAAAAGATAGACATTTTATGTATAAGCTTCTTGGAAACACAAAACAAAACCTTTCGAATTCATGAATGGGAATAGATAAATATTAATATTTTCCTAAGTTTAACACACTTATGTATCTAAAATATTTTAAAATCCCTATTATTGTATAAAATTGTATTAAAGTAAGTTTAACTGTGTGTATGTGTGTTCGATCCCTAGGAAGTTCAAAACAACTTGGCCGATTTAAAAAAAAAAAAAATTAACACAAATGTGTTTTGTGTGTCTGGGAGTGTTCTGAGATAGGTTTTGTACGGGGACGCCTCCAATAATTATTAAAAATCGATAATAAAAATATATTAAAGATCGACCAGTCCGAGTTTGACTAAAATTACCACTTTTACAGAGTCTAACATCACACGTGCATTTAAGAAGCTTTATCATCACACAATGAATGTGTCCGGCGTATAAAATAAATAGTAGGTTCTTTTATATGACAGGCACGCGTTCAAACAGAACGTTTCTGTTTAAAGCACAATTGCGACATAATACACGACTTTGGGATTTTAAGTTTTAATTTAAGCAAAAAAAAAATCTCTACTCCTACTTTCAACTTATATATATATATATATATATATATATATATATATACTAGCAGGGGTACCCGGCGTTGCTCGGATGTTTCGAGGTGTGTGCGGTTTTGAGTAAATCAAAACCAAAGAATAAAGTACCAGAAGTGTCTTCCTGAGACTGTTCATAATGTTCCCATTGCGGACTTCTTTTTCTGGTTGCAAAAAAAAAACAATCAACAACTTTTTATCGACATTGTTTCACTGTTTATGAATATTGAAATAAAATACATTACTACACATTTTTAATCACTTTTATCGACATCTTAAAACTTTTCTTACTCTTTTTAAATGACAACGTTAATGTTTATGAATATTGAAATGAAATACAGTAGTAAACATTTATAAATATATTTTGTTTTTTATTCAAAAGTCGATAAAACTGATTCAAAGTGAGATATTATTAATGTGTAGTAATGTATTTTATTTCAATATTCATAAACAGTGAAACAATGTCGATAAAAAGTTGTTACTATGGCAACGAAAACATGTCCTTACAAAGAAAGAAAGAAAGAAAATGAAAGAACGGAAGGAAAGAGCAAAACGGAAGTTGTGTTTGTGAAAGTAAGTTTGGTGCGTTTCACGTAATTGTAAATCCAGGTTTTCATAACACTCTAACCATGCGGGTTATAACGAAATCGAAGTAATGTAATTGTGAATTCAATTCCAGGTAACGGATTGTGGTCTGTTTTAATTTAATATTATTATAATAAATGCTTTATAAATTGTGTTTACGTTTTATGCTAATCAATGGCAAAGTAACCGTGGTTCGTTTCCGCGTAAGTCCAGACCAGTTTTTAGATAAATTCTAACCGGTGATCGGTTTCAAATGTCTCCTGTGAACGTTCTGGAACGGTGTAAGTGAGTGGCGGTGGTAGGATGAATTTGTTAGAGAGAGTATACTTTACTACTTCCATTAAATGTAACCGATTTTTACAGTGGACTCTCACCAGACAGAATATAGGAAACTCTGATCAGCAAGATACTGGACAGCTAATAAGCCTATAACATACGACAGATGTCGCGATTCAGTTTGTGAATGATACGGCTGCACAAAATGTATACAGGTGCAGTCCTATAAATGTCAAAGTCGGAGGGGAAAAAATGAGTTCATTTTATTTATATAGATAGATAGATAGATAGAAGAAGAATAGATAGAAGAAGAAGATAGATAGAAGATAGAATAGAAGATAAAAGAGAAGATATATATATATATATAAATGGTAATTAGTAAAAACTTGAAGAAAGTGCTCAATACTATTGTAGAGCAAATATGCGTTATATTTTTTATTACCGTTTTATCTGTTTAGTTACACATGTTTCGGTTACCTAATCGTATTAGCGATCCAGTAACCTCGTAAGACTTTACATAAATGGTTATTATGATTTGAAAAATGATACTAGAAGGAGAACGAAAGAAAAAAAACGAAAGACAAAAAAATGGGGGAAAAAAGGGACAAAAGGGGTGAGGATCGACAGGTTTTGAGGTTTAAAAACATTAGGTGGTTGTGGGTGTTAGAGGGAGTCTAGGAAGTTCATCTAGGCGCGGATAGAAATATAGGGGTATAGGGAGGGGAAGGGGAGATAGAGGGCGATAAAAGAGGTAATGAAAGGAAGGGGAGTAATTTAAATTTTAAGTTTTTAGATTTAATAAATAATAAATGGTTGTGGGGGATTTAAGCTGTTAAACCAAACACAGAAATATATGAAATGAGTAAAGAGAGAGAGAGAGAGAGGGAGAGATATATATATATAGAGAGAGATGGAGATAGAGAGAGAGTAAGAGAGAGCGAGAGAGAGATAGAGAGAGAAAAGTAAGCGATTCAACACGTTTCTCGCTAAAGAGATGTGCTCGTGTCAAATGTGCTTTGACATGTTGAGGATACGTTCAGGTTGAGAGGTGGGGACATTCCTCTTTCTACTTGTTAGAAATATAGCTCAATATCCCCCTTATTTTTTTTACCTATATAACCATTTACAATTAACTTAGTTTGCCAAGATGTATGAAATTTTATATTTGCATTGCTTCTGCTCTGTATGCATAGGTGTCTATATGCTATACCAATACCCAACCTTGGTAACCCTGTTGCATCTGACTCCTAATATCAGACATCACGAACTACTATATTTAACCATGTAATCAACCCCCCAAATTGTTCTGCCCCCGCCATTTATCACTTTCTTTATCTAAACCAACCAAAACATTATATTAAACCAACCGCAGGTTTTGGAACATATCTGACCATGCACCTACCTAACCTCGCCAAATTAATTAAACCTATTTATATATCCTAGCTAACTTTTATTTACTGATTATAGATATCCATATGTTTATATATGTATATGTATGTCTGTATATGTATATATATATATATATATATATATATATTTGTGTGTGTATGTGTCCGTGTGTATGTATGTGTGTACATATGTGTATTGGTGTATGTGGGTGCAGGTGTGTGTATATATGTATGTATATACATCCATCCAAAGGGCGAATGAACTCTTTTTCTGTGTCAACGGCCAACTAACACCGTGTATATTTGTGTATGTGTATATTTGTATTGGGGTGGATTAGCTCCCGTAAGCCGTATATATATATATATATATATATATATATATATATATATATATATATATATATATATATATATATATATATATATATACAAAGGGCGAATTAACTTTTATGTGTGTGCGTATGTATGGATGTATATATATATATATATATATATATATATATATATATATACAAAGGGCGAATGAACTTTTTTTCTGGGTCAACGGCCAACTAGCACCGTGTATATTTGTGTGTGTGTATATGTGTATTGGGATAGAGAGGGCTCCCGTAAGCCGTGGTGAAGGCAACCTTTCTAGGAGAAGCAAATCTCTGATTTAAAAAACCAGAAAGCGGAAGACCATTACCCGCATTAAGCTGGTCTGCAGTTTAATTTGTTGCTGGCTATCTTGCTCTTGCTTGTTGCTGGATCTCAACATTTTGAACCGAGAGAGAGACTTAGCTGTCGTACAAAGCTAAGACTCTGTAACATTATATTTGTATAGACACTCCCTCAGGCATTTGGGCTCATGGATTTTAAATGTCTGAGGGAGTGGCACTCGTCTGACAAGACGTTGCAATCATCATATACACCCATAATTTACTGTATATCTGTATGTATATATGCATGTATATATGAGTATATGTGTGTATGTGTGTATATATATATTTGTGTGGGTATATGTGTATGTGCATGTATGTTTACACATTTGTATATGTATGCATATATATGTATGTATGTATGTGTGTATGTATTGGTATGTATATGTATATATGTGTGTGTATATATGCATATATGTTTACATATATATTCACTTTAATTTCTTAAAAACCTTTATTAATGAATAAATTATGTTTATATATGTATAAATGAATTATATTTATATATATTAATATGTATATTTATGTATGTATCTGTATGTCTATTTATGTATGTGTGTATATATGTCCGTGTGTATGCCTGTATGTATATATGTGTGTTGGTGTATGTAGGTGCATGTGTGTATGTATATATGTATGTATATATATATATCCATAATTTACTGTATATATATATATATATATATATATATATATATATATATATATATGTACATATGTATGGAAACTAAAGCCGCTTTCAGGACTGCCAACAACCATTGTAAGAAAGTAATAAAGAACGCAAGAGAGCTGTATGCTCAGTCCGTCAAGTCCAAAGTAGCTGAGCAGCGGCTTGGTTCCCACCAGTTTTGGCAAATAGCAAACAGAATCCTGAACAGAAGCGTGTGCTCTATCCCAACTATCATCAATGGACCTGAGGTAATCTCATCAGCATCAGACAAAGCCAAACGCTTTGCCAAGAATTTTGCAGCTAATTCTACCCTTTACGACTAAGGCCGACAGCCCACAATATTTATTCCTGTATCAGAAAACACGCTATGTGATATACATATATATGTACATGATGTTGCCTAGCTAATCAAAAGCCTTGATTCCAGTAAAGCAACCGGCCCTGACGGTATTCCAATTATAGTACTAAAAAAAATTCAACCAGAACTAGCGCCCATACTTACAAAACTGTTTAAACGTTGTCTTAAGGAGAATTGCTTCCCATCACCCTGGAAAATCTCGTCAGTATGCCCTGTATTTAACAATTCAGGTGATCGTTCATCCCCCTCTCAGTACAGGCCAATAAGTCTCCTGTGCGTCATGAGTAAGTTGTTGGAATCGGTGTTAAATAGAAAAGTAACCAACCATCTCAGCAAAAATAACCTTCTTAGTGACACACAATATGGTTTCCGTTCTACTAGATCTACAGCACATGTGCTTCCGTTATATCTCATAGGATTAGCGAATCTCCCGACGGAGGCAACCTTTCTAAGGCAATATCTCTTGACATATCTAAGGCCTTTGATAGGGTATGGCACGAAGGTTTACTTCAAATGATCTCTAGCCATGCTATAGCTGGAAATGTCTTCTCAATTATTAAATCATTTCTTTCTGACAGGTTCATAAGAGTAGTAGTTGAGGGGCAAAAATCAGAAGCTCACAATATTAATGCTGGAGTCCCTCAGGGGTCCATCCTGGGCCCAACTCTTTTCCTGATCTACATTAATGATCTTCCAAATCACATCCTTACATCATTTGTAGACATTAATGCTGATGACACTACCATCTATGGTAGCACATCTAAGTCAGTAAACGACCAAGTTCTCTCCGATCTCTCTCCTCTGATCTTGAGCACATGGTACACTGGGAAAGGGGTGGCTGCTTACTTTTAATGCATCTAAAACCAAGCTTCTCTCTTTACATAATCAACGTTCTGATCCCCATCTGGCATCAGTTGAAATGAATGGCTCTGGTCTTGAGGAGTCGTCCAGTTTTGACAAGCTTCTGGGCTTGACCTTTACTCCTGATGGAACATGGACATCAAATCTGACCTTGACCTTTACTCCTGATGGAACATGGACATCAAATATGTTGCCAAGGCCGCTGGAAAAATGGTGGGATCCTTTTATCGATCCAGTAGATATCTTACTGCTGATGCAATTCTCTATCTATATAAGAGCCAGGTATGTCCAAGGATGGAATACTCTTGACACATCTGGGCAGGAGCTGCTAGAAAGGACTTGTCCTGCCTTGATAGAGTCCAAAATAGACTTAATAGTCTCGTAGGAGATATCCTTTTCTCTTCGCTGCAACCTCTATCTCACAGAAGAGATGTTACAAGTTTGACTCTGCTGTATCGTTATTTTCATGAAAAGTGTTCAACTGTGCTTCAGTCTATGGTCCCCCCTCACCAAACTTTCACAAGAAACACTCGTCTAGCTGAAAACACTATCAATAATTCCCCCCTCTCGTTATGTGTGCCTAAACCTAAACGTAGATTCCATGAAAAAAAGCTTCTTTCTTAGAACTGCACGCCTGTGTGTGGAATTGTCTTCCATTTTCCTGCTTTTCAGCTGACTACAATATGGTTGTCTTCAAGTCTAACGTAAACAAGTTCTTGATGAGCCGTCCCACTTGTTAACAAATTTACCGAATTTCCATTACTAACGATTACTATACTGTCCAATTTCTACTGTACACTCTTTAACCCTTATCCTCGAGTGGCCTCTTGGCCTTGATAAGTGGTGATGTTTTTGTAAAAAAATAAATAAATAGGGCGAAGAAAAAAGTGATTTCACGTGAATGGATAGTCTGGTGAAAGGTAAAGTATCCAATGACGGGAAAATCCAAAAATGCAAATCCAAGAAAGTTGGTTAAATTTCCATTCGCACAAGTAAAATCCAAGGGAATCGCGTAATTGGAAGATGGTCCAAATTAATCCAAAAGGGATTGAATGAGGATAACTACTATGTACTTTTATTATTAATGTAATTTTATTTTTTTTATTCTCATAACCCAATATAATTTCCTAAAGTTTTACTGACTCACTTTCTAATATAGTTGAGAAAGTTGCCGAACCTTAATGTTTGTGCTCTATTATTATGTAAAAAGAACTTTGTGTGTCTATCTGTATGAGTTCGTTTCCTATGGGTACCTTATGTTCCTGGAAGTGTTCTTAGATAGGTTTTGTATTGGAATGTTTTCGATAAGTATCGATAATCGATAATCGACATTACCCGACGAAAAAAGAAACATACAATTTTAACCAAAGTAAACACCTTATACAGCTTTACATCACAAAGATATTAAAGAAGTTTTATTACTACATAAGCCAAAATGTTCGACATATAAAATCAACAGTAGGTTCTTTAATATAATAGGAGCGCATTCGAAATGGATGTTTCTGTTTAAAGAACAACTAAACCATAATACTAGACTCTTCCATTTTAAACTTAAATTCAAGGCATTATAACCGTACAAAAAGTAAGTAGGGGCATGAGAATCATCAGTGCGGTTTTTGATATGACAAGGGCGCATATGAAATGAATGTTTCTGTTTAGAGCACAATTGAAACATGGTACTTGACTTTTTCAACTGTAATTCAAGCCATTATATATAAAAAATAAAGTTATAAAATAAACAGTAGGTTCCCTAGAGTACAGTATAGATTACAATGTATTGTGGACTAATTTATTGTGAGAGGAGACACTCGATCGATTTGATTGGAAAATAGGCAATTTTACCGCTTTCGACGACAATAAAAATATTTGAGTTTTAACATTCGTTGATCACCATTTAACCCGAGCAACGTCGAGTCTCTCTGTTTATAAAGTATAGAAAAAAACCCATAGACACACATATCTTTCCAATTTAAATAAGCAATTTCTAAACAGTCTATAATAAATTATTCTTGGCTGTTATTCATTTGTAATTTTATTGTGTTATTTCTCTTGTCAACCGACATTTATACAGCCGTCTGCATTGCATAACTATTTTTAAACAGCCTCTCTTCGCTTTTATCCCGTATTTTATCATTATATGAACTCAGGTTCAAATGACTTTGTCCATCATCTGCAGTTTTATATTACATGGGTATTAAAAAAAAATCCTGTCTGTCATGCTTTTCAATATAAAGCTAAATAATATCATTAAAATCATTGATACACGGATCGACTATGCCTTATCTGCAGATGATTTACTCATTACACAGCCAATCACAAAGATTTGAACACGGCCCAAATGATAACGAATAAAGCCGGAGATTATGAAATACTAACAGGCCGTCCAACGTTGCCCAGTCGTAAAATATGCATAAATATGTTTGGATTTCGATTCCAGCTAACTCATATTTTTCTTTTTTTTTTTAAACTGTTACAATCACTACTATATATTTTGATACAAAATAATCATTTATGTACAGGGTGGAACGATGAAGTTGTCGCCCTAAAGAAAATAGCTCTACAGCTTTATTTTAAAACTTTTATTGAAAAACTAATTCAGGTAACTTGATTATGTAGTAGAGCTGCCATCTATTCAATGTAGCTGCCTTCAGCCTCAATCACCGCCTCGATGCATGCCGGGAACTGGGAGCATGACGTTTCCACAAGCATCGGCGAATGAAGGAGATCAGGCTGGCTTTGGTGTTGTGAGAGGTCATGTTGGTGATGTTCTCGACGTATGTTCAAACGAAGTAGTCCAACACGTTCAGGTTTGAGATGTGGGGGGGCGGTGAGAGAAAGATACAAAGTCGAAGCACACTTTCTGACGCCGAGCATGGGAATCTTTCGACTTGTGGGCATGCGCAGTTTTTCTGCAACCCCCATGGTCTTCCAGCGGTCACCTGGTTGCACTAGGGCATCACTACATTATTCAGAACATTCAGGTATACTTTGAAGCCGACTTCGAAGATGTGAGGTAGCTTGATGTGACTCTCATATCAAACCACACTAAAGACCATAACCATGACAGGAAACCTTTTTAATCATCCTGGACACATCCCTGTTATGCCTATCAATGTACCGATTCATTTTATATATAATTGTAACAGCAATAATGGTCGTGTTGTCATAACTTGGATGGATAGATAGCATGAGTTGTACAGCGGCGCATCCCCGGTTTTGCCCGTTGAACCTTGTGTCACTATAAGATATGATAGAAGGCTTTTCTATCATATCTTATAGTGACAAAAGATACAACGTAGATTCCATGAACAAAGCTTCTTTCTTAGAACTGCACGCCTGTGGAACTCTGTTCCGTCTGCCCGCTTCTCACCTGACTACAACCTGGATGTCTTCAAGTCCAATGTTAACAAATTCATAATGAACCACCCCCTTAAGTAAACATTTCATTAAATCTCCACACTAACTTACTGTGCTTGCAATAACCTTTATCCCTGAGTGGCGTCCAGGCCTTGATAAGTGGTGACCACCGTGTTAAAAAAATAGAAGGCTTTTATTATTCTCAGGATTTATATACAACAGACCAACTAGTAGCTTGTCTGCAAAAAATTTTAAAAAAAAAACGGTTTTTATTAAACGGAAATGGTATCATGTCGTCTTTTCTAAGTCAACAGTTTGATTGTTTTGGTATAATTATAAGTATGTATAAACAAAATGAACTCAAATCTAAATATAATACAA